>NW_026623247.1:1839872-1907899 GCF_030028575.1 Malurus melanocephalus
GGGGGTGGTATTGGAAATAGGTGGTGCTTAATATCCCTTCCAACCCAGACCATTATACGATTCCATTAAAATGGGAATTGTCATATCTGAATAAAATTATCAGGTACATGTGTGGTGGYAGCAGGCTAAGGAATCTGAAGAAATTCTATGGAAAACAAGCTGCACACCTGCCTATTCCCCCTTACAAGTGCTTACAGACACTCCCGTTGCTTGTTTCACCCCTGACTGGATGATTTCTCTTCTTACTTTTACAATGTACCACACCAAAGTCATGTGCATACAAGCCCTGTTGTACAACTAATCCAATTTATTAAAGAGTGGTTTCTTTTTAAGGATTTTGATGTTCATTTAGATTTGCTAACTGTTTTGACTGAGTAAAGACATAGAGTAAGTAGTTAGAAAATATCATAGTGTAGTAATCATTGGCAATTCTGTAAGAAAAACACATACATACAAAAATAGAAGGAAAAAAACCCATAAAAATTGTTCACAGCATGGGCAGCAGGGTCCTAAGACCAATGACAGCAGATTTCCTCCATCAACCATGGCTTTTAAAGTTCACTGAGAGCAAACTGGAAGTTTATATTCACCACCCAACACATGCGACTCACTTTTTCACAAGTAACTGGCTGCAGCCTCGATACCAGCACCAACTTCATTGCAGAGTATAAAAACAGAACTCTTTTTTCACCTCATGACATATAAGTATGTGATGCTTGAGGATGAATGCCTGCATTAGGCATTTGCTTGTCAACAATTTTCATTCGCATTAAAACAATATTTCTCAAAAAAGACTCTATAACTCATCATATAGTTAAGAACAATATTAAYATTATATTGACAAACTTTTTTAGCACTGGCAACTTTTTTAGCCTGGCCAAATGTTCTGTGTTTCTATAACTGAAATTCTTCAGTGATGCATACAGCACAATGAAGCTTTTTAAAAGACTTTATGAATATTTAAAATACAACCCCTAACATTTGCTTCCACTTCCCTAGTAATAGAAAAGGGGCAACGTTCCAATACTCCAGCTGTTTGAGAAGAAGCACAACAGATTTTTGCCAACATTTCTAAAGTCAGTGTGAGAAAGGGAAAAAACCTCTCAAGGCATAACAGCCTTCTAATCAAAATCAGTGCAATTTTGACATATAGTATTCATAACATTAGATAACAAAAGTACATTGCCTAAAAACTCAGGATTTATTTGCAGTCTCTCTTCTTATGAATATGACAAGCATAGATAATAATGTTATGCTTTCAGATGCTATTAAAAGAAGGATTCTTGCTGACTTTGTTAAATTAGACAATGAAAGTAAGAAATGAGGAAAAGGGCAGCAATATATTTTTGTGTCAAAAAAACAGCAACAAAGCTGGTTAGGAGTCTGGAGCAGGAGTTTTTTGAGGAGTGGCTSAARGAGCTGGAGCTGTTCAGTCTGGAGAAAAGGAGACCCAAGAGAGTCCTTATTTCTCTCTAAGCCACCTGAATGGAGAGCGCAGTGAAAAGGGGGCCAGCCTCTTCTGCCAAGCAACAAGCGATAGGATAAGAGGAAATTACTCAAGTTGCACCAGGGAAGGTTTAGATTGGACATTAGCAAAAATTTCTTCATCAGAACACTTCACAAGCACTGCAACAGGCTGCCCAGGGAAGTGTTGGAATCACCATCCCTGTGGGTAATTAGAAGACCTGTAGGGACACAGTTAAGGGTGAATATGGTATTGTTGGATCAATGGTTGGACTCAATGATCTTAAGGGTCTATTCCAACCAAGTGATGYTATGAATCTATAATATGTTTTACATTAAAGGGTCATGGGAAGCCTCAAACTTCCTTGTGAACAAATTGTAAACAGTCAGAGTTTGCAAATTATTCACATTTTTGAAGAAACTCTGAAAATCTTAATTGTGACTATTTTAATAATTCAGATATATTTTTCAAATAGAAAATTTCGTCATCAACTAATTTCCATAGGATAGAAAAGACCGCTGACATTTGAATGACTTTTCATGGCAATAGAATTACATTAAGTAGCAATGGTTTCATATTATTAAATATTGGTTTGTATAAAAATGAAGAGTGGAATTTATAAAAGTTTGATAACCTTCAAGTGTGAAACATCGGCTTATGCAGTTACAAATTCAGCAGTTGCCTGCTCTGAAGTTGAGATCCTGATCAAAATATTTCAAAGTTCAAAGGGTTTCTGTCCTTAGGTTTTTTTCTCAGAAACTCTCACATGTTGAAGACACTCTTTTGCTTAATTAGAGTTGATATAAAAATCCAGGCAAAGTATTTCTAACATTTTTTCCTATTCTTGACCTCTCCAGCTCATAATGCAAAACATCAGTAAAAAAAATAGCAGTAAGGAAAATATTCCAAGTCTTTAGAGGAAGTAATTTGTTCAAGAGTTACCAGATTKAATCTTTTAAACTAAATGTGACTTTTGTTCTTTTCGCATCCAAGATTTCTGTGTGTGATTTTGACCTCATCATTGAATTCTGCATCAATGACCACAACTTAAATTATACCAAAGTGTGCATAGTTAAACATTTTAACTTTCCTTTTCTCTCACCAATGTAAACCAGAGGGTAGTCAGCTGAAGTCGGGCTAAGTTGAATCACTGATCATAAATGTAAGTTGAGAACCAGGCCACTGTTATTTGAAGATATAAAGTCACATAGGATCTTTTTTTTTTTTTTAGTGAAACCAGTGTTCCTGCAGGGCCAAATGACCAAGAATCTCATTAATTCCCAAGAAAGATGAGTCAGTTACCATGGTAACACTGCTAGGGCTGACTTTTTTCCTTAAAGAAATTAATTTTTTCAAAACTATTATAAATACCCCAGCAAATGAGAGAAGCAGATTGGCAAAAGTGGGGTCAAATCTGAAAGCATCAGAGACCAAGATTTTAAGCAGAAGAAAATGAAGATTTTGCAAGATAATGTGACTGGTTTACAAAAAGGGTAGAAAATCCTAGAATACTATAGGAGAAATAATATGTGAGCCAGCAAACAGAAATCGTGTACAAGACATTAAGTCTGATTAAATGTGTCAATGGAGGGTGAGGGGAGAAGCTCATTCAGGGCAAAATARACTCCATTTTTAACTCAACGGAGAATTGGAGAATATGGTTGTGAGAAAGCCATTGCTTCACTTCATATTTCTCATCTGACAGAACCCTTCTTGTTCATGATACAACATGTGTTTAAGATCTCTAAATGCACTTCTCTGGGAGTAGTGCCCTGTGCAAAGCAAAAACAGCTGCACTGTGAAGGGATTAAGCTTTGGCTCAATATTTTGCCCATAATTGGGATTAATTCCTCAGAGGATTAAAAGTTAACTTACAATTTCCTAGCTTTCTATTTTATGTTGCAGTTTAGGAAAAGAAAAATTAATCCAACTGAAGAGAGAGGTAGGACACTCTAAAATCCAGAAGTACAGGGTGCTCTCTGGACACTGGRTAAGTGATGGTGTGTCCTCACTCCATTTTTCTTTCTCATGTCTTATTTTTGGAATAAAACTAGATTATTTCCACGTTTATACTAGTGAATTGCACCCTGCTGCAATTGAATAAAAATTAATTTCGGCTGGTACAATGCTATGCAAAAGCTCAGRTATCTGGTTTTATGGACAGAAGAGACGCTGTCCTGCTTCCTCCATCATCAGAAGCAGTTAGTGAAGTGAGCCTGTGTGACRTGATAAGGTCATTTCAATGCTCAGCCACTGCCTTTGGCTCTGCAATGTTTCTGTTAATGCTTAGACTTTTTCATCTACTCAGAACAGGAAGAGARAGCAAAAGGAAATAAATAGATTATTAAAAGCTAAAGTTAATACATTTGTGAGGGTTAATCCATCTAAACCTCCACAATATATGAAAGTTTGAATATGACTTGTGCCACTAAGATGCTGCACAATTAGCAACAATARTATTGAAAAGTAACCTTCATTTTTTCACATTTTCTGTAGCAGTTCTTTTGCACAAACAATTCTGGACCTTTTGAACAAGAAAAGGTGTAAACTGAACTTGCAAATGAAGAAATGTGCRGAAGTCATAAACTGGCCTGAATTTTGCTTTTTCCAATAACAGTTAAGTTGCAGAAATATGCACCAAGGTATTATCATAATCTGGATAAATGCTAGGTTTCATACTTTGTGAATTAAAAAGAAATGTAACTTAAATGAAGTCAACAAAAAACATGAAAGTAAAACAGCCATTAAAACATATTTGAGAAACAAGCTCAGGAAATAAATCTGTCATCTATAATTTGATAATCCTGACCATGAGAASTTAGTCCATTTCACTGATTAATTAATTCTAGCAAGAGTATAGATGCTTGGTATAARCAAATTTCATGTGCAAATCTAGATGATTCACATATGTCTCAGAAAAAAAATAGTCATGTAGATTCTCTACAGTTTTCTGCTCAAAGAATGCTCCAAACTCTACAGAGATCACCAAGACCTTCCTGTGATTCCCTTCACTTTGAATTGGTTCCTTTGGATCCCTTCCTATCTTCTTACCTGGTTCTATATGGAACGCACTGAAAAATAAGAAAAGGAATATTCCTTTTCTTTAAATTACTTGATCACATGATGCTAATGATGAAAATTTGCCCAAGTATACCTGTCCTACTTTCTATTTCTCTTTTCATGTCACAGTTTAATGTCTTGACTCAGAAATTATCCTTTTGCTTTATATTGAAATGTCTCATTTGCCTTTCTGCTCACATGATAATATTTAGGAAGAGGCATGTGCTATCTTCTGAATTCAAAAAGAATTTTAAAATGGTTGGCATTTTAGTTGAAGTTGTTCTCAAGGTGATTTAAATAATGAGAAAGGTAGAACTCAAACTTCGTAAGAGGCATGGTTAAACTTGGTAATCAGCTCCTACAAGGCATAAAAAGCCTGCTACTCCAGGAGTCAAATGTTTTCTAATCTCCAAAGAATATTGGACTCCTATTAATCTTACATGTTTTTGCATGAAAGTGTGAGCTAAATAATACAATTCCTGTAATATATAAAATAAATCACTGCTTGCCAATATGCACAACGCAGATACTGAGAACTGTGCTGTCACTATTTTTCTGCCATTACTTTAATGCTGCAAAAGCACAGAAAGGCACTGAGCACATACACAGCAGTCAGGAACTTTTCCCAGAGTTGCTTCGTGTTCAAGTTTAGTAATTTTCCATTCCTTTTTGCATGTCTTTTACAGCAATTTCTAAATACTTGACTTCTTGCTCTTTTCCAGAAACTGCATAATTTTGTCTCATCCTGAGAAATTCTAATACAATATGTACATGAAATAGCAAGAGATGCCACAGTTCTCCAGGGGTGCCATATTAAACCCATGAACATTACTTTTATGCATAATGAACCCTGGAAGAGGCAAAAGCCTCTAGCTCAGTCACTTATGAAATTGTTGAAAAAGACTAGGATGAAAATCATGTGCTTCATATTTATGGCATATTTCATCAGGGAAGAAAAAACAAAGAAAATACCATTGAAACTTTTAGCAGGAAACTAATAGTAATTTTATGTCTGTTTTTTGGTAATCATAAGATGGATCATTAACTGATGTAAATTATTTTCACTATTCATAATAAACTTTCTTGAAAATATCACTTAGCTTAGTGATAAATTTGCCAATTTGCCTAAAAATTCTTCAAGAAAGAAAGTATATACTGTATACACACAGAAAGTTCAGTGAATTTTCATCATCTGTATGCTGAGGAATACTTCCACAGGAATASTGAGTCTGGTAGAAAAGTAACAGCTGCTGAGCACGAAGCACAATTGTATTCAGGCAGGATAGGCCAAACCTCAGGCTAAAAAATAGGCAAAATTTTGGAAAATGCTAATAGCTAATCACAGAAAAAATATGATGTCTCACTTTGCATATAGGGGGTCAGAACAATAAACAAACACCTGTTAAAGAAACTAACTCTTTTACACAGTCTCTGAACTCTGTGAGGAAGAATAGTGCCAGCAAAACTGAATGAGATGTTTTCATGTGAAAAGGGTCTGCTCAACCCTGAATATTTACTCTGTCTGAGAGTACCCCAGGAAAGCTGAGCTCCTGGTTAGGAGCATAAGGGAGACCAACAGCACAAGGGAGACCCACCCTCAGTGTCTGCTCACTTTATGAACACTCAGAGGTTCTTGCTCTTTATTTATTACCCGCTGCCAGTGAATGCTGTCGCCTGTGAAGGACTCACACCAGCAGTTTGCAGAATAATGCTATTTATTAATGTAATATTGTGAGAGGTTCAGGTTTGAGGATTCATTGACTSTAAAAATATATTCAAAGCAATATGCACACAGTCTCTAATCCCCAGTGAAAGTATTTGACACACGGAGAGTATGATTCTTACTCAACAGGCATCTCTTGGGAAGAGAAGACAGGTTCAGCTCATCAGCGGGTCCCACTAGTGATGATGAACTTTTTCCTAACTTTYCCCCCATTCTAAACTTACTTTTACACCAWTTTTTTATGTTTARGCAGAGCTTGAGTKSTWCTAGTCATATATCWTTTTTACTGATRGGTGYAAAATTCTGTCACTTCATTTTTAGAGATACCTCAAAAAAATTATAGCCTATGCCCAGTGAGGAGCGGTCATTCCTTGGAAGTGGCTACCTTTGTGGTGGTATTGGTCCAGCAGCAGGATCTCTTCTAACTGCCCTTGCTGTGCAGTTTCTCAACCACAAAGCACCATCGAGTTCCCCTCCTTGCAAGAGTTACGGCAGACTGTGGAATCATCATGGAAAAGGCTTCAAGCATGCCAACCACATTCCACTCAGGGAGCACYAATTGTATTTTACCCTGTAATTTCCATAGTGCTGTAGGCTTTTTTAGGATGTGAACAGAACTTCTCAGTTTCTTCTGATTTTACCTCCAGTCATCTTTCTACAGATGTCAACAAAGAATGACAATTCAAAGGCCAGAAAGTATATTTTTACAAAAAGAAAAAAAAAATAATAAAGACCAAGAAAATATGGTATTCCTCTCTTCCACCTTATTCTCACATTGTCCCACCAGCAGCCATGCCCTGCTTCTCCTCTATCTTCAACTTTCCAGTATTTTCTCTTGAAGGGGCTTCTGTAATCCTCACTCTGACTGAGGGCTAGCTACAAAGGCAGGCTTACAGCGTGTGTATGTACATATGTATAAAATCTGTTGGGCTTTCTGCTCCCTGCAGGAAATATTTAATTCTAAATAAAGAAATCCACAAAACTAATATTGCTTTCATTGGATGTACAATTTTATTTCAAATTCAGTTACACTACTGTGTCATGGAAATTCATGTAAGTTCTTCTAAAAGACTCTGTTGAGGCTTCAATACCTTTCTGATGTTCTGTGCATTTTTATATATAACTTTCTTCACCTACATGTTTATATAGTCAGCATTTTATTACAATTAATCACTTTTTTTTAATTGACTTCATTGTTGGAAGAATACTGAAAACAACACAAAATTGTTCTTMTATTTGGAATTTAACCTTGCATATCTCAGATACGTTAATAATTTTATGAGTTCAGTAGAACTATTTGAGTAACTGGCCCAGTGAATCTGAGAGCAATCACAATCCCTGTGACATGTAAGTGAGCTGGTTTTGGCAYAGAAGGGCAGAACAACTGCTTCAGTAGAAATTCCAGGAGGAATTTTGGAGGCTGCAGTCACCTCTTCCTTTTTGTGCATGTTTGGAGTTTTTTTGACCATGCTTCATTAGAAAATGAAGCTTAATCACAACAATGCTGTTAGCAAAGTGCACATGCAAGACATGATTATAATTGCCATCTTTACAAGCACAAGGCTGATCACTGGACTGATTCCATGCTGAGGCAGCCCAGCCTTATGCCAGCCAATAAAAATTGACTGCTTTGCATTTGTAACTCTGTTTATTCTTACAAACGATCTGAAAACCAAAGCAAACACTTGGATTCCTTATCAATCCCTCAAGAACCCCAGTTTCCAATTCTGGTAAATTGTTTGTTGGCTTTAGATGCTGGGATAGGTGTCCAATAGTTATCATTAAGTACTTTCAATTTTTTTTAAACTATATTTTCTTTCCACCTTTCATTTATTTGTTGTGCATAGGCTGATTTATATGTAAACATCTCTTAGGGATTGTTATCCCTAAGAGGACCAGAAAAAAATCAGGAAAATCTCACTGCAAAATGCATGAGATGAAAGTTGTAGATTAAGTCAAAGAGAGGCAAGAGATAACCCYATTTGCACTCCCACTTGGGACACAAAACAGGCTGTTCCACCAAAGGCTGGGATGAATCACAAGGAAGCCGTCTGCCTTAAGGACACCTCACCATCGCACTCTTAACTCCACCAGCAGTATCTTCTTATTTAAAAAGACACTGTGTTTGTCTTTCATCAGGCCATCTTTTACCAGCAGACATTTTTATTTCAAGCTTTTAACAGACAATAKTCAATCTTCATTTAACTTTTTCACCCTTAAAACTCACTGTAGGATGGTTGAAGTAACTGCTATTATCTGTCTCATTTCTGAGTCTCCTCCAAGTCGCCCTCAGCTCTACCATTCCGATGAAATGCTCTCAGAAAATTCGCACTTCATTTTAAGGACAGGTTCACTTAATCARTGTTAAGTACTACATTTTCCACAGACCAAAGACAGAGAGATTGAACTGGCACTCTCAGGTCATTTTTGCTGTGTCTGAAATCTGAAAAATCAAGCTCCACTGAAAAGATAAATTTAGGAAATTTAAGAAATCATATCCCAGTTGATTTCAGCAGGTATATTACTGTGCCTCGGTTTATAGTTATCAGTTTCTTATTTTTAAGTATCTTACTTAAAAAATAAGGATCATTATTTTTTCATTATTTCTCTCTTCTGTAACAAATACCTAATTTCAACTCTGCACAGAATGTAGCACAAAGAGAAAAGAGGAAGACATTCTCTCCCATTGTGAAATCTTCMCAAAGAGGCTGCAAAAATTCAATGAATCAGTTCTTCCCAAAAATGTATTTAGAGCTTTTCTTACAACCCTAGACCAGAGTTCAAAGTTTCTCTGGGGGAGCGTCTCAGTATATTTTGGAAGATTTTGAACACCCCTGTCTGCTGAATGTAAGAGAACAATGAAATGYTGCCACAGAGGTCACAGCAGAACTACTGACTGTATATAAAGAAGTTGTTGGGTAGGGGGAACGTGTCACAATTTTTGTTCCATCCGCAACATCTTCACAGAGCATTCAAGGGAAGTTATTGTAACTGAGACAAGTATCTAGGAATCTCTTCACACAAGCGTAAACTGMAACAAATTTTAAAAGATGAGGAGAGGGAGGTGAGCAGCAAATGGACCATGCAAGATCTGCTCTCTGTAACATGCAGTTCAACAAGAACATTGCCATATTGAGCTGATGAATCTGACAGCAGCATTTGTCTCAGCAWGCATTCCTCTTCATACCCTGGATCATCCAGCCATGAAAAAGCACACACAAACTATAATTTAAAGAATATTGGCCTAATCTCTGTGGCTCACTAGCTGAGAAAAATTCAGCCTGCCTGTCCTTTCTGAAGCAAAATTTTTTTTTTTAAATGAAGGAAAAAAAAAAATAAAGGCTGGAGCACCTGGGCCCTGCAATCACTGGTGACAAGATCACTGCAGTATRGGATTGAGACCTTGTGCTTCGAACACTGCTCTGTTAGAAGCATGACAACAGCTTGGGAATGTGCTCACTGAAACCCACCACAACAGGCAGGGTGGGCTTTGAAARCAACAACTTCAGGAAGTCCTAAAACCAGAAGACTGGTAGACAGATCTCTCTATTCTATAGAATTCCTAATTCTGTACTAGGAATACACAGAAAGGGCAAACCATCAGTGAGTCAATATCACCTGAAGAACTATCCTGTACATTTCTAAGAACATAATAAAGTTTTTTCACTGCTTTCTGGGGAAGAAAATCCACTGTCAGAGATGCTTTTGAATGGAAAAAAATCACTGGGATACTTAGAATAGTAAATCAAGTGTCCATCAGATCTCTCACAGTTCATAAATACCATCAGTAGTATTTTGGTCCCCCATGAGGAAAGCAAATAGAAGTTTATTACAATGCCAAGGACAGCAATTGTGCCAATAACAAAGCCCAAAACTGTCTCCAGATCTCTTGCCTTACCATCTCCTGGTAGACCCCAAGGTTATGCACTTACTAGAGCCTATAATTGTCAAAGACACTGTCTTTRGAAGCTTTTTCTGCCAGAGTCATCTTTTGAAWYTYTTTTTTCTTTTGCCAGTGTAGAAATTTAAAGATAGTAAAAAATATAGGAATAAAACAAATATACAGAAAATATATTCTGGACTATATACCAAAATCCCCAAGCAGTAGTCCATTTTTCTTCATTTACATTTTATATTAAGCTCTGGTGAATTAGTGTATTCCCAGTTAGATTCCTGCAGTGAAAAGCTGAATGAAATACCCCATTCATTTGGCAAACAGACGCTAGGAGGAAGACCTCACCATGCTTCATAATTCACTGCATATCTGAATATTTTAAGCAGCGAATGTTTCATTTCAGCAAAAACCAGTAACAGTTCTTGTGACAACATTCTGTACCTCAAAGCATGTAAGAGCAAGCAGATAAGAAAACCCAAGGAAAGGTCATATATCTCTTTTTTATTTCTATTTTTTTGTTAGATTAAAAGTGGGTTTTTTTTTCCTTTCGTTGTCATGTGTTTAAAAGGAATGAGGGACTTGGAGAGTCAGCTGGAATTTAGGCACTTTGCAGGCCCCATACAGTTCTGGCTCCACTTAACAGTTGGTCTTAGTGCTTCTATCAGTATCAGTTCATTTCATGTTTGTATCTGTGAATAGCRTCTCTGGGGAATATTCACTAATGATGTACAGATATATTCTGACAAAATGAAAGAACCATTAAAAAGCACGTGTGAATACAATTATAAATAGTATGAACTGAACTGCAGCTTTAACGGGAAGAAATTTCTGTGTGGYTGGATTTGACATCCTACAGCTCTGAGACACAAAAGTTAGCCAGAACTTGYAGTCTTTGACATATTCAAATAAAAAAGTTAAACAAGTGGTGTCGTTTCATTAGCAGCCTCAAATAATTGAAGATTTATAAAATATTCATTTTAAGTATTTAAATCCTTTAAACAACTCCATAATCACTCTGTTGGTAACCAGCCACTGAGCATTGCTCTGAAACAGGTGAGCACKAAGAGCAGCCCAGTTTTCCAAACCTCTCCTATTAGCAGGTGCCAAGATCCAGCATTCACTCTTATCCAGCCCCTGCTGACTTGTTGGGCAGGGTGCAACTCATTCCATATTTTCCATACACCACAGGGAAAGGATTTTCCGTGCAAAATGATGCAGTCTGAGGCACCGACCAAAATGTAGGTCAGAAGGGATGTGGGCTGTAGTAAAGCCAAACTTAAAGGCCAAAAGGGAATACATATGTATATTAATTACGCACACTGTATCTGAATTGAGTTGATAGATCACCCTAATTTTCAGCTCAGCTCTGATTTCATTACATCATTTTTCATTGATTTGGAAAGGTGTGGCTGCTGTTTTAGGCTGATGGAGAGCAGAGATATTAATAGGAAGGCTTGTGTCTGGGCAGGCCTCTTTAAATAATTCTGTAAATACCATCTACTCTGCAAAATACCTTTCCCCCTTACATTTTACACTTATTTCTGTTATATCACCATGTCAAATGCTTCAGTATACCCCGAAACTTCATATAAAACATCCTACAGAAATAAAATCAATCCAACAAAAAACATTCTGGACCCTCTATTGCACAAAGARAGAATGAGAGACTATCTGGGAAAACAGAAATGGCAGTGTGAAAGGTCAATACACGTTGTTTAGTAATTGTCTTGCATGATCCCTACAGTAACCAGCAGCACCACTGTGCACAAATGCAAAGCTCTGCACTTGCATGTGCACTTCAAATACCCTGTCACGGTTGCATCATCATGTCTGATGAATTTCTTCTATTCAAGTGAGGATACATTATTACCTGCTGTGCCAGCAATCACAGAGGTTGTGCTCGCTACAAAGCTGCAAGAAGACTGACAGTTTTCCCCAAATTCTTTTCTCTTCCTAAGGATCCCGCCCCTTGCTTTGAGCTCTGCAGGTATCAAGCAGATAGGCAGATATCTCTGTTGCAGAACACCAGATATGGCAGCTCACAAGCGAGAAGAACTTTCCAAAATGCCATGGGAAGTTTTTCCAAATGTCAAGGGCCATGTATCCAAAATATGAAGAGGTCATTGGAACATAATTACCYCACTTATCTTCTACACAGTGAAAACCACAATACCATTGTCCAGCAGGCAAAGCACAGATGAACAGCCCAAGGAGAAAAATACTGAGAAAAGAAGATCTCTTTCTTAAACTTTGTTTTTTAGTTRTCACTCAGAAAATCTGAGCTAGCATCACATGAAGGATCCAAGACAGTCAGCTTGAGCTGCTGGTTACTTCTGTAGTTAATTTGGTGGATATAACAGCACATAGAGCATCTTCTCTACTTTCATTTTTGCACCCAAGAATAAACTGTCAGGGAGATTTGAGCTTTGTTTTTGTGTACCAAGGAGATGAAATGCGGGTTTAGATAAATTAGATGAATAATAAAGAGTAAAGTGCTGGTGCAAAAGGCCATCAAACCTTATTAATGCTTTGTCTGGACTTGCTCTGAAGGTGGCTCTTTCTGAGAAACACTAACTCTGAAACACAATCTGCCATTTGTTAATACTTGCTAGACAGAATGTAGGGTTGCCATATTAATCATCAGGACTTTAAAAAAAAACCCAAACAATCAAACAAAAGTCCACAGTAAGCTGATGGAGGGATCTGAAGGGGGACCAAATGGAGTATACTTTTATGTGTTACCATGGTTCAAATAATCCTGCTTATTTTCAGAATCTCATTCTAATAATTTATCTTATTGATCTTAAAGGCCTTTTCTAACATAAATTGTTCTATGATTTTCTGTGAATTTAGATGTCTTTAAATTATTGCTATTCACTAGCTCATTTTCTGCTCTCTCCAAATTCCTATTAGCCACGATTTTCTAGAAAGCCACCCCACAAAGTCGTAGGGTCAAATATGCCCCCTTGCTACAGCTGCAGGGAAATAAAGCACAAGTGATTTCTCAGCATTGGGGTGATACACTCCAGGGAAATTCAGCAGCTACATTATTCCTAAATCAATTTTGCTATTAACCCAAGACCTTTTCACTGCATACTGTATTATACTAGTTTTAAATGATATTCCACTCCCTGTTTCTTTCCTGAAACATGGTCAGAGGGAAGGGATTTAGGCACAAAGGTGCCRTAGTGAAATCACTGATGAGGACTGACTATTGACACCATCTACACAACATACAGCAGCTGCAGATTAGTCAGCCCATAGCTTGACCTGGTTACTCACAGCAGACAGTATATTAAGCAGTGACAAAATAAACTAGCCATCATTAAAAAAAAAATGCTCTTTGGGAATTGAAACACCTTCTTTTTGTTTGTTTGTTGGTTTGAAGGAAAGTTTTTCATGAAGTTCATCATTAACACACCTCACATCTGGTAGGTACCCATACATTTTTTTCCTTAAAACGTAAAAGTCCCTTCTTTCCCTCATAGGATTGGAGAAGGAGTATAAGTTCTTCTCCTTGTGCTATTATGATTTTGATTCTCCTTCTGTTATTATTATTTTCATCTAATAACAATTACAGCATTTGGAAGAACTGTCTTCAGTCTGAAGGTAGTAAAGGCATTTTAAACCGTGCTGGATCAATTCACAGCTCTATGCTTAAAATACATTGCAGAAAGTTGCTTCAAGCAGAATATCTTGAAGTGACATGTGACAGAATGGATGCCATTTTGAACGGTTAATAGGTACAATAAATGTTCAGGGCTAACTTTTTAAGTTTTCAGTGTTGAAATAACATTTCATTTAAAGTAATATCTGACTGTATGGGGGTTTTTTTAACAAAAAATCTTAAATACAGAGTGTTTCATTGATCATAAAAAATATTATTGACATAAAAAAGTAGGGGTTTTAGTTGTTTAGTTTTTTTGTTTTCAAAATACGCAAACATACATAAGAAATACTTTTTTCCCCCTTCTTGTTTAGGTCTTATAAGTTCAGGTTTTCATATATTCCAAAGTTTGTGCTTTGGAAATAGATTTTGCATAGAACTCTAAATAAATCTGCCATCAAAATTACAATAATTTTCCCATATATACAATTACAGAATACAGATATAGTTACAATTCTGCAACCTTGGATAAGAAACTTTCTGACAGAGACAAGTTGAAATCCATTTCTCCAAGTCTGTGAATAGGCTTTACAGACCATTGTAAAGTATGAGCCACTATCATCTACACAAAAGGACACACACTCACTCAAGACCAAAATAGGGCAAAGAATAGTTACAAAATGTTAGCACATCTCTACACTGAAAGCTGTCATGTGTACCAACAGAAATCAGGATCAGTGGAAATTATACCAAGTCCCCATATCCATTTCTAGTAACAAAAAAGAGACACTGTCCAGCTTTCTTACAGAAACCTTTGAGAAAATTACTCACTTCAGCCCTTAAAGGTATTTTGAAGCAGCTTGGAACTGTTCAGAGCAAAGCATTTTCTCCTTAGAACTCCTGATATCTTTGTTGTGACTATGAAACCTAAGCTGAAAAAAAAAGAAAAAGTTATGTATTTGGGTTCATTTTGGTCTCTTCATTTCTTACCTTTAGTTTTGTTGTGTCTCAAATTCAAGTGTAGCTTGTTGAGTAAGTTTCATTGACCTTTCCTGCACTAAATTGCATTTGTATCCTCTGACCAGAAGAGTCCTAATCCAACTCAACAAAATATTTTTGTTTTGTTTTCTAAGGTTGCATTTCACTATGTTTTCTAATCCAGCTTTGGGGAAAGAAACTAAAACTATTATTTTATCTACCTATCTGACCTTGTATCATTTCCTTTGGAGATCAACAGAACTTTTTGTCAGTGAAACATATAGACTATCTGTAACACAGTCAGGAAGGAAAAAGAAGTCATCTTACTTCACAGTTCCAAAGTCTTTAAACCACAGATAATTGTATTTCCTATCCCCATCATGTGTGTGGAAAAAAGAAATTCTTTACATGACTTTTCCATATCTTGTCTAAAAAACACAACTCATTCATTTTTCACAAAATAACAGTCCTGCTATTTATCACTGAAGAGGTGATATTCCATCACTGAAAGACATTGACCTGCTTTAATAAATGATTAAACTAGTACCGTTCACTTGGAAAAAAATGTGTACATGTATATCCATAGATATATGTGTAATGTATCAGAGGAATTAGGAATTTGAAGAAAACTTCATTCAAAGCATATACAAATCTATATTCAGAGCTCTGCCAATCAGAAAAAAATTAGTCTTTTTATTCAAAATTAATAGCATGAGGAAATTGGGCTAGTTTTGTTAGCATCAGGTAAACAAAAAGAAGAAAAAATACCTAACAAATAGGAATGTTAAAATAAAACAATGCTACTAAAAGCCATAGAACTTCTATAAATTATGCTTGCACGATTTAAAATGTTCATATTCACGTAATATATTCTTACCCTAACCATAAAGGAAAATATGCAGGTGCTTAAGTAAAACATCAAATGAACAGATTTTCAGTAATGCATCCTCTGCCAGTCTGTCAGGACAGGAATACATGCCTATCACCCATTTTTCCTAACCTTCTTCTCAATATCTTTCTGTAATTTCTGGCATAAATTAAAAATAAAAAGTGTTCATATCATAGCATGGTACCTATTGAGCTTCAACACTAAATCTATCCTTCTAAATTGAAGAAAGTGAAGACCTGACCTATATGTTGTCCATKTAATAATCCTGCAGCTCAAGAGGGAGATCAAAGGAAAGAGAAGGTAACCAATAAATTGAGATCCATATAGTTAAAATTAAAAGTGGCCAGAGGCTTAAGGTAAGTACCACTCCTAACCCAAATCCTTCTCTAAAATCAAATCCTTAGTCTCTAGTTGATTGTCATAGTATTGTTTATGCTAACACGCCACCATTTCCCTTCTTTTAAACCCTTGCCTCTCCTCATGCAAGACTTGTATTCACTGTAGTGAAAACACATTCTCAACCACTAGAAAACAGAAACACATAAAGACAATTGGCAGCACATAAAGACACATTTGGCAGAACTGTAATCTGAGGGGGAGACTGGACTGAAAAAACTACCTTAATAAAGTAGAACTAAAGCTTGGTTAAGACCACTTTCAAAAACACAGATACCAAGATTAAGCATTAGGTAACAACATCAATGGCAAGTAAGGTTTGGGGTTGATTGATGGAGTTTTTCTTTTGGTTGTTTTTGTTTGGTTTGGTTTCGTTTTGGAGTTTTTTGTTTTGGTTTTTGTTGTTGGTTCTTCGTCTGGTTGGTTTTTAGTTTTCTTTTTGAGAAAATCCTGAGGCTCTGGGGTAACTGTTTGTTTCAGAATTGACTCTTCCTCAGCATGCATTCATCTTACAAAGCRTGCCCGACTGGAACCAGAAATCAAAATCAGGAAGAGCAGAGCTTAACCATATCAAAACATGCTGAGGATTTGAAAGAGAGCAGTCCTGATGTGTTTTCACTTGGCAATCACCATGCTGTGTAAAACAACAGCACAGTACARCAGTAGCTATTACTTACAGTGATTGTTATGAGCTTGGACTTTACATTCAAGGATTGTTACTTGAATGGTAGTACTGATGTACTGAAACATTATTCTCACAAGGGAGGGAATACCACATGGATTCATATGTCATAGAATACCTTATTTTAAATTTGATGCCCATTGACTGTGAAAATTATCACCACAAGATGAATTCAGCAAGACATCAATGCARGTCACACACCTCCACATCTACTCTATGCAGGCCATTTGCAGAAAGAGCATCCAGCTGCTACAGGCTGTCATCTAGTTTTGTGTAATCACTTTCTACAGAATCTCTAAACAGCAAATTAGAAAATTGTTGCCCCCACCCAAAATCTTATCTTACAGATCTTCATTCAGTGAGGGGCAGCCATCTTACTGCCTTTGATTTACCAGAAAAATCCACATGATCCAATATACAAAGTTTTCATTTTTTCCACAGTTCGGTAATATAATGCAGTATCATTAAATATTAAACTTTTAGTTGCATTCATTAAAATACATCACTAAATTATGAGCTTTTCTCTAAATACTTTTTTGATTTATTGAGAARTGCTTTAGAACACTGTACTCTTCACATATAGCTTTTACAGACCCTATCTAATAGCAGGGGATTTTTCTTTTCACAATTTCATCAACAAATTTTTTTGTCTGCCTCTAATGTATCTGTTTCAAAATAGTTTCTGTTTTAAATCTCACGTCCCCTCTGATTTTGATCAAGGCTAGATTTGTGGGTAATTTTTGATAAGGTGAATAATACAGTATCTACCAAAACAAAACACAAAGATCTTTGAGGAACCAGGAGCCAAATTTGTTTTGACCATATCAAAAGGAATCACRAAAGCTTCACAAAAAACTTCTTCCCTAAATAGTCAATCTTTCTTTAAAAGTTTGCTATGAGAAATATTTGCAATTAAAAAAAAATCTTTCATGAAAAAACCTGACATGTGGAAATTAAACTTTACTTTGTTTTAGTGTAAACCTCAGGACCCTTCCTTACATGAAATATTTCTGTATGTTGCAAGGTAAATGCACTTAACATTTCTTTTGATTAAACAATGTATTTGTTACCGGTAGTTTCTCTTTGTTTAAACTKTTATTTTATTGATTTTTAAATAAAAGGACTATACAATTCTTGATACATGACAGCATGAAATCCCACAAGAGAACATTTCAAAAGGAATTCAACARTACACACCAGCTATGTCAAATAAAGTCATCCAGAAAGCAATGCCTGCGGGGAAAGTCCTCTACTGTTGGGTRATAAAGACATCTGTCAAAACTCGTACTGTAATCAAGACTGGATATATGTGCATGCACAGAAAAAATAAACAAAAGCTCATTGACACATAGGATGAAAGAAGAAAATATAATTTAAACAACTTTCTTAGGAATAAAATATTCAAAGGGAACAGCAGTGCTAACAAGCCCAGCAAAAGAGACGCCAACCTACCAGGTACAGAGACACATGTTTGTTATGCTCTCTGTAGAGCAGAGAATGAAGGGACAAATCTGAAAAATCCCAGCTCATCCTGCCTCATTTCTAAATSTCACTAATCTCTTTTGCCTTACTCAGTGTTTCCTATTTTTGAGATAACGTTGCAGTTAGTATTTATACAGTGCATCTGAAAGCTCTGAGTCGCTAACCCTGGAAGCAATGCTTTCACCAGGTCTCTCCTCAGTTACCCATGTTTAGAATACASTTTTTTCTGCTCCTGATGGTCATCTAGATAGTCTATATTTCTGAAGATAAAATATAGTCACATGAGATCTTCTCTACGTGAGACTGCTTCTGTGGCTCATCACTCTTGACATTAGGCTTGCTTCTGCAAAACCTTTTCTTTTTTGCTCTCACAGGTGTTGTGCAGGATGCTACAAGAAAAGATACGGCAAACTTCACACTGGATACACATAATGCTCTTCGGTTGTCATGGGTGCCTGTTACTTTGGCTCTAGCTTCTACTATACACACCGTGTAAACATGATATTTTCAGATTCATTAGGATGAGTTGTGTTCCTGGTACTCAAAGTTTTTCCTGTGCTTAATTGCTTGTCTAAAGATTTTTCTGTCTGAGAATGAACTGTTTGCACTCAGCGCCATCTCTTCTTGTTTTCAACACTTTTTGATATATGTTAATAATCATACTCATGCACATCTCAGAAAATAACAATGATTTGCCAGGCAGCTGAAAATGCTTCATGGCTCATTCAGGGTCATGTGATGTATGATTAATACCACGTTTCACCCTGCATGCATGTAAATTACTGAAGGAAAACAAATCACACTTAACAGAGCATTAGACACCTGGTGAGTTTTATTCTATCTATAATATTTTCAAGAAGTTGTAAAAGATYCATGTTCTTAGCCAAGTTATCCACATCCAATTCCGACTTTTCAGTACTGTTGTGTTCCTCTGCCTTCCTTATTTTGTGTTGCAAGCCAGTGCCTTTTCTAGAAGAAATACATATTTAGCATTAGGGTTTATCCATAATCACTTCTTCTTGATTGACTTTCCCTCCTAATTTGTAAGTGTACCACTAAACTGTTAACTTTGGATATCAACCTTCTTTGCCTTCAAGGACCACTAATGCAGCCAGAAGACAAATACAAGTGTATTAACTTGGGTATAATCTCCAAGTCTGAATCTTCATCACAAAATTAAAGTCATTAAAMAGATTAAGGCCCAGATTGGCCATTAAATTTCTAGAAGTCTAATTATGGGGAGTTTAACAATAAATGGAAGGTAATTACTTTTTCCCTTGAACTTATCACTTTATTTTAAATTAAATACAATATTTGCAACACTTTCCTAAGGAAAACAATCTAGTGTACATTTTTTTTAACTCAACATAAGTTTGTGCTAAATGTCCATCATAAAGAAAATAAGCTTTAATTCTTTATTTGCAGATTCAAAATGCATAATAACCAATAAACTAATATATATATAAGATAGACCAGCTTATGAACTAGGCTAAGTTATTAAGTTTGATTCTTAGAATTTYGAAATGCAACTCCTTATTCAGGCATCTTGAAGAAAAATCTTGCTTAGAGATGCTAAGCAATGCAAGATGAATTCATTTGCCTCTGTGTCAGCTCTTGCACTCTGCCTCAGCTTTCTGTTTTCACTTTTTCTTCTTTCTGCTCTGTAAAACACATCAGGTCTTAATTCATGGGCACCATAAATTCAAAATGGGTTTGTTTTTTTGTTTTTGTTTTTTTTTTATCAGACAGAAAACCTTAAGGATACATAATATACTGTTTGTACTGAATATAGGGCCCTTGCTCTTCCATCACTTGTGGAAACGTATTTGTAGCCCTTCCTGTTCCATCATTTCTATGGCTGATCAGATACTCCTGTGGATGCCAAGATCTGTAAGATTCAGATTCAGGAAACACATCTGGCATCTTGGCAGACTTCAGAAGCAATATTCATGACAATCTTGCACTTGCCTCTGGCTATGTCACCTGCTCAGGTTGTTGTCCTTTCTCAGAGTTTGTAACACGATCCTAAGCTGCTTTTCCAGATAACTGTGTACACTTGAAGTGTCTGAGTTTTCACCACCTACATTCAGTACTGTTCTTTTTTGATATAAATCAGTTTACACAGATGTTTGACACATATTGAATAGATGATCTCTGTCCCACATGGTGGAATTTTCAATTGTCAAAGTCTGTGCTCCTTTACACACAACTGTCCTTCCCCACTGCCTTTTCTCTGTATGATGGAAATGAAACATCATAACATACAATGTGATTTTTTTCATTAATATATCACAGAACCTTCAGATATACACCTATATAACCTATATAACTTCAAGTTATCATACTATCTCTCCTCTTTCCTGTAATTTTGCATCTTAACCTACCTATGAAAGGAGTACTCTCATAATTGTAATACATTTTAAATCTATCTAGTCACCRTACACTTTCCAATTTCACTCCATACAAAATGGTATTTCCAACACTAGGATTATTTTTAACTGAATAGCCTTGCCCAAGTGAACTTATCATGTGAAAGAAATTAATAAAAAATTCAATATGAACTATAATGCCACTGACGATTGTTGTACAAAATCTGTCATACACACCCTGCATACTGGAACTGTGTGTATTCTCATCATGTTAGTCAAATATTCTTTTACAAGACAGAGGAKAATCTAGCTTGAATAATTCTGTACTAGTCTGGAATTCATAATTGGTCATAATGTTTGCCAGTTGTTGACCTTAATTTCTGAGTGACATTTCAAAAYTCTGTAAGAAATTCAAGACTCAGTGAAAGACTACAGCTCATCATATTCTAACTGATCTTATCCTGTTCTTTTGATGTTTTTCAAGGCCTGAGATAAAGCAGTCTACTGAAACAAAGGGGGTTTATTTGCATTCTATTATCTGCTATTGAAGCATTGGTTAAAATTTCTGAGTATGAAGACAATTCAACACATTAAGAAAATGTGAGAAGAATTTAGTGAGCTGGACATCCATATTTTCCCTCTCTTTCTTGTCCTATTTTCTTTCTAAAATTGTAAAAAAAMCTCCAATTAAAAGATGTTTTCCTTGAGGGGAAAAAAAGTTAACAGACTGTTTCACAGTATTTTCCCTATCGTTGAAAGCAATATATTTCCCATGCAGTAAAYACTGTAAGAAGTGAACTGGTGCAAGATGTTTTGAAGCTATAACTGACCCAGGTATTACCTTTCAGAATGATAGTCCTTTTTGATGTTCACTTGACATCCAGAAAAATACATTGWAGTCAATATCTAAACAGTAAATGTTACTTTGACCTAATTTTCTATGTTGCATATAGAAAGGCAAGGTGATAAAGTGACAGGTTCTGTTAAAAAGGCACCCTGCGTGTAGGTTGTTGTTTGGGGCTGTTTTTTTTCATGAACACMCTCTCTTCCAGTATTGCCTATGACAGACCCTTGTTGACAGAGCTATAGGACTTTCTTTCCCCTAATTTCCTTTGCCAGACCAAGGCAGTTTTTTAACATGGTGWTTGATCTCTTGGTTATCTGGATATTCTCATTTTAAACTGCTATTGAAGAGACTTGAATAATTTACACTTCCTGCCATGATCCTGGCAGCCTTTTTCAATAGCTRTTAATTTATTGCACCAAGATGTGTGACAGTTGCCTCGTCTGAATAAATGTAACATGCAGTTACAGAGTGGTACATGCAGTGGCGGATTGTAAACTTCACTCTCATCATGAAGAGCTTTTAAAAGCTTCTCTGAGCTAGCAAATTATCTTAAAACTCAGATCATTCTGAATTGGTCCCTAGCCAGTCAATTAAGAACAACCAAAAAAAAAGGGAAAGTAACGAAGGAGAAGCAACGTAACAGTAAAACTCAAACTGTTTCAAATGTGACAAATAACCCTGAGCAGCCAGCTGCAATATTTTTCTTCAAGGATGATGTCAACTCATGCATTACACTRTGAGAAAACTCAAATATTTCAACTTAGGTTATCCATGACCTTTCTTGGCAAGAGAAGTATCAGACACACCAGCTGTTTGCCTGGAGTTTGCAGCCAACAGTCTGGAAAGCATCGAGCAGTAAGATGGAAGAAGGGATGAGCAAATCAGCAGAGCACGATGCAGCTGTCTTATGCTCAGCTGGTAGAATGATGTCAAAGGAAAGCCTGAGTGTAGGGCTTTGTTACAGTCCCTCAGCTGCCTCACTCTAACTGCCCTTGCAGCAGCTTCCTTTCACTGCTTGATGTAATCATGCCTAAGTCTTGTGAGTCTACCACATATATCAAAATTATTATTGCTCTTGGTCCTACTGAACAGCACCGTGCAGAGCTAATGTCTTTCCTTCTCCACAGGAGAGCTATGTTTCCACGGATCAAGTTTACTGATTCTCAAAGAACCAGAGTTGGTTTGATTATGTATACCAAGTGAAGGTTGAATTTTTTTTTCTCTCCTTGAAATTGTCAGAGTAAAAGAGAAAATTGCCCAGTGTCAGTAGCATTATGCTGCTTGGTTTAAACATGTATTCTCACAAGGTACTACACAAAAAGTAAAAGGAAGCATTTGGAAGGGTGAAAAAGAAGTAAATACAACCGATATATCTTATGATTGTACATAAAACATCTTTGATTTAGTCTACATCATTACATTTCAGTCTTGGGGTTTTTTCCACTAAATCATACAACACAACAAGCAAAGTATTTTTCTTCATATGCACACACATGCATCAGTAACTCACAAGTACTTCAGAGTTAATTACTCACAAGTTATAATGTATGAAATTCAGAACACCCATGACAGTGTGAAGCAAYGAAGTCTGATTGCTCAGTGACATCAGAAAAAAAAAATTAACTACACTCTCTCAACCAAAATGCCTAGAAAGATCAGTATCATCGGACAGCACCATTCAGCCTCTTAAACTTCACCACGYTCATATCCTCCTCCTTCTCCTTCATTTTGCAACCAGTCCCCAACCTTTCTGACTGACTCTGAGAAAATAAAAAAGATCTGAAAATGTGCAGTTTTTAACTGCATGAGTAATTAACAGTCTAACTTTCATCAGGTGAGTGTTATCGTTCATAGTTCAGACTAATCAGACTATAAAGTTCTCAGAAGCATTAGGTGATTTTAGAGACGAAGATTTTGTGCCCATACAAAAGGTCAAATTCCTCATTGCATTGTACAAGAAAGAAGAAAGTATTAGTTTTGCAGAGAGTCTGACAGTTCAGGCRATATTTTGGAAAGCAGAGTCCAGCTGGAAAAAATTGTGTGGAAGTCAACTATTTCAGTTACTGAGACCCCACGAGCAAGATGTGATTCCCTGTCTCAGACAGGGTGGAGAGCAGAGGTTAGTCTTACAATAGATCAGTATGAGCCTATATTTTCAACAAAACAAGGGATTTTAACAACCACTGAAAGGAAGAAGGAAGTTTAGAATATCCCCAGATGAAATATTTGTATTTGACCTGGAAAAGTTCACAAGCAGGGTTTCCTACTTTCACATCTTGCTTAAACTGCTGAACTTCCACAAATATTTTCTCCTCTGTGCCCGTGGACACATCCTCGTGGTCCCTGGTGTCACAAAAAGACCGTCTCCACATGTGAAATATGGCTGCACACTTGGTGTGCAACAGCTGCTACACAACTAAACTAAGATTTATGTTTAAAACTGCTCTGGTTCTGCTGGTAAATATGGCAATAGTGGGAAACAGAATTCCTTTTTAACAACAGTTAATCTAATTAAAAACTCTTAAGAATTCAGACTGTTTTGGAACTRTTTCTGTTACACCTTCTAAAATATCTCTTTTCTCATATTTCTAGAAATGCTTCTTAAATCCCAAGTTTTAAACCTACTTAAAAGTGCTCTTTCCCCTAATTCTGTTCCTCAGCAACTGTCTAGTCTTTTCTTCTTTCCCCTGACCTCTCTTCATCCTCAGTCCTCTTTAAGGATCACTCTTTTTTGCCCCCTGTGTTCTGTCTGTCATTTCTATTTCTTCCTGGCCTTAATTGCAGGGTTCATTTCCCTAATCAGCTTCTTTTCTGTGCAACTTTGAGACTTCTTTYATGTCATTCTTCACTGTTGGCAACTTCACACTGGTTCCAGAAACACGAAGAAACTCAACACAAGGGCCTGAATGTTCATGATCCTCACCTCTTTGCATTTCCTTGCAGACAGAAAAGAAATTATAAAGCTGGCTCAAAACTTTTCCAGAATTCTTCAAGTACTGCACAACAGGGGCCTCTCAAAGTCTACCAGAGATACTAAGGTGACCACAATCTGTCACAGACACAAATGTATCTTTGAGGCACCACATTTTTCAGTAGACGCACATGGAAAACAGATTAAAAACTGGGATAAAAATGTAATTAGGGAAAGACATAAACCCAGCCACCTACTGCACAACTAGCCTAAATATTGGTGAATATTTTTTGCTAAAGATCTTTTTATTTTTGAGGTTCACTGTTRGAATTTTTTTAACCTGGTTGTACTGTCTTAAGTACTATACTAACACAATAAGAAAAGTAAAACTAGAATGTGTGGCAGTCAGGAGTCTTGGGTCAGCAATAGTCTGCGTATTTTCCTGTACTTCGGAGTTATTGTGATTTAAGGAGGAATTAGAGGGAGTCCAAACTCCTACCATAGATCTTTCCTAAACTTGAGGGATGGAATGTGTTTTCACAGAGTCTCTAAGAGTACCTCAGAGGCTCAGGCTCTGAAGGTTTGTTGACTCAAGAGCTGTGCTGGTTAAGGCACTCAGTAAAGTCTGTCTCACTTTTTGCTAAGAGTGGATCACATGCAGTAGGATCACAAAAGCTCCATTCAGGGTTCAGGCTTTAAAAACAGACAGAGGGATTTGCAGTCCARAGAAAACAGACACAAAAAGAAGAGTGAGTGGAATACAGTCTGTAGATAAAGCRATGATGAATTCACAGTTTATTATTTTTACTTTTATTCCGCACATCCACTTATCCACCTACGTATGCACTTTACATCAACATATAAGCAGTCTATCTACTTCAGCACATTTCTGATGTATTCAGGAGKAACCAGGTCTCAAAWGTATGAAGAATTTCTTGTACTTTTMATTTAGTCTTGCTATTTCCAACATTTTAGGTCTCCATATAGAGAACTGACATTTTAATATGAGAAATGTAAGACAGTCCCTATTGGTTTGAGCAACCACAGTTACAGACTAATGGAAACTGGGAGAGACACCCAAATGGCCAACACATCATCATAGCAGGGGCTAACTTTACAGGTAGGTCAGGCTATTAAGGACTTTCTCCAGTTAACTTTTATATTTTTCAGAGCAAACTACCCGAAATTGCAGGGAAACCTGTTCCATTGCATAGTCAGTCTTACTGCTGAACTTTTCCTCTTACCCTCTGCCAGGCAGCCACTGACAATCAAACTTTGTCCTCCATGTCCTCTKCCATCAGATATTTATACATACTGATAAGATAAATCCTAAGTGATCTCTCTTCTCTTGTTCAGGATAAATAGCCCCAGCTCTTTCAGTCTCTCCTTGTGTGACAGGTGTTCCAGCCCAGGCAACTTTCTCTGGACTCACTCCACCAACGTCACCTATCTCTTGCACTGCAGAACCCAGACCTGGAAGCAGGACCCAGATGTGGTCTCACAAGTGCTGAGAGGAAGTGTCACCCCTCTTCAATACTGGGGATAACTTTCCTGACTCAGCTCAGGGTATTGTCAATCTCTTTCTGCTACCAGGACACATATCTGGCTCATGATCCACTTGTTCAGCAGGTTTTCCATGCTGTTTTCTGCCAGGCTGCTTTCTAGTTTGTGGGCCCCCTGCATGTACTGATGTATAGTCTTGTTATTCCCATGATTTTTTCTTTACCTTTATGAATTCTGATTTCTCCAGACTGTCAAAGTCCCTCAGACTAGCAGCACAACCATGTGGCACAAGAAACACTCTTCCCCACTTTGTATCATTTACWAACATGCTGAATGCCCTCTGTACCAGAATCCAGGTCATTAATGAAGTTGTTAAACAGTACTGGCCCTGATATTGACCCCTGGGGTACAGCAAAGAGGCCAGTTCCCATTTGCAATTCGCACCACTGACTACAACCCTTTCAACCCCACAATTCATCTAGTTTTTGATTCAACTCATTTATGGCCTGTAYTTCTCAGTCTGTCTGTGAAGATATTATGGGAGACAGTGCTGAAAACCTTGTTGAAGTCAGTATAACCAACATCCAYTGYTCTCCCCTCATTCACAAAACCAGTTACCTTAGCATAGAAGGTTATTAGTTTGGTTAAACATAAATCCATTCTGACTACTTCTGATCAATTTCTTCTCCTTCATGTACTTTGAAGTGGTTTCCAGGAGGGTTTCCACCATTACCCTCTGAGGGATCACCATAAGGCTGACTGGTCTGTAGTTTCATGGATCCCACTTCTGTCCCTTCCTAAAGAGAGGAGTGACACTCATGGGCACACCCTGTCAGGTCCCATGGACTTGTGCATATTTTGTTTATTTAAATGTTTCCTAATCTGATCCTCCTGTACAGAGGCTGAGTCTTTTGTGCTCCATATACTCCTGGGAATCCTAAATGCTGCCCTTGACAGGAGAAAGAGGTCAAGTAGGCATTAATTACTTCAACTTATTCTGTGTCCTTTATCATGAGATCCCCTGCTCTATTCAGCAGCAGACCAACATTTTCCGTARTCCCTTTTGCTGCTGGTAAAGTTTTGGAAATATCTCGTTTCCCTTCACGTCTCTTGGCAGGCTTGTTTCCAGGTGACTTTTACTTTCCTAACCATGTCTCAGTATCTTCAGACTGCTTGTCTATATTCTTCCCAGGATATTTTTYTCCTTTTCCACCTCTTGCATTCTTACTTTTATGCATCTGAGTTTTGTCAGTATCCTCTTGTTTCTCTTTTTACTTCATTTTGCTTTCATTGGGTTCAGCTGCTCTGGAGCTTGAAAGAGGAAGTAAATATGGTTAGAAACCAWGATTGTTGGAAGTCAACAAATTCTTCTAGAGGCCTCTATTCTACATACTTTACATGTATTTGAAGAAGATTCTTAAACAGGCTAAAGCTGGCTCTCCTGAAGTTCAGGGTCATGATTATCCATTCTTTACTGCTCTCCAGAATGCAATTGCCTCATAGTCACTAGAGATAAGACTTCCCCTGATTTTCACATCCACAAACATCTTCCTTGCTTGTCAAAAYCAG
Organism: Malurus melanocephalus; assembly: GCF_030028575.1. Classification (NCBI taxonomy): domain Eukaryota; kingdom Metazoa; phylum Chordata; class Aves; order Passeriformes; family Maluridae; genus Malurus; species Malurus melanocephalus. The sequence continues at coordinate 1,867,249 of NW_026623247.1, forward strand.
GTTCAGCAGAACATCACTGCTCACCAAGTTCTCAGTCACATCTGGAAGCCTTCTTTAAATGCATTCCAAAACTCTGGTGATGTGTCCTTCTGTGCTGCTTTTCTAGCAGATGCTGTGGTCCTTGAAGTTCTCCRTGAGATGCAAGTCCTGTGAACATGAAATTCTCTAGCAGTCTGAAAGTGCTCTTATCTACTTGTTGTCCCTGACCAGTCCGTCTATAGCAGACACACAAAAATTATTATTCCTGTTCATCAGCCTGCTAATGCTGACCAGAAAGCTCTGAGCTAATTCATCATGAGTTCCAAGGCAGAGCTACATGCATTCCTGCTGCTCCCATATAAAAAGCAGCTCTTCCTCCCTTCCTACCCTCCTGCCCAGTCTCTGAAAAGCCTGCACACATTTATTTCAACACTTCAGTTATAAGCTCTCCCACCACATGCCTGTGATTCCAAAGAGGGCATAGCCCTGCAACAGCGMAGAAACCTCTAATTTCTCCTATTTCTTCCTCATGCTGCGTGTGTGAGTACAAAGGCACTCAGTTGTGTCCATCTCCTAGAAAATGTATGAGAGCTTCCCCAAAAATTCTGACTTGCACATTCTATCATATGCATATAGAATGTGGGATGACCCACTCTCAACATTGCTTTGCTGGTTACAAATATTSATATCATCCAACATACTTTGCATGCTTAAGAAAATCCATCACTTCCTCATTTGACTTTTGATCATTCTTTCTCTCACCATCATTTCTAGATTAAAGCTCTTCCTCTATGAGCTTAGATCTCACTATCCTGGACATCAGGAGAGCAAATTTTCAGGGATGTGCTTCAAAGACTATCATGACATAAAATCAAGGGAAGAATAGGKACTCAAGAAAACTGGTTAATGTAYACAAATCAAATACTTCAAGCTCACAAGCAATGCATCCCAACAAAGAGGAAATCAGGCAAAAATGCCAGGTGAGCTGTGTGAATAAAAAAGGAGCTCCTGGACAAACAAAGACAATTACAAGTTCTCTAGCAGTAACACAGAGAAATTGCCCAGCCATGGATYACATTATGAAACCTGTTAGAATCAAACTCTAAAGAGTCATCAAGGGCAGAAAGTCTTGTCACTATATGCCTTTGTAGTCTCTTTATATCTTTCTTTTAGGGTCACTTCAGGTAYTGGGAGGTTGCACTTAGGTCAGAGAAGCCTTCTCTCCAGGCTCAACAAACTCAATTTTCTCAGCCTTTCTTCATAGGTGAGGTGCTCCATCCCTCTGATTATCAGAGGCGGTCTCCTCTGGATTCACTCCAACAGGTCCCTGTCCCTCCTGTGCTGGGCCCCCAGAGCTGGGTGCAGTGTTCCAGGTGGGGTCTSAGCAGAGCAGAGCAGAGCAGAGGGGCACAATCCCCTCCCTCCCCTGCTGCCCACGCTGCTTTGGATGCAGCCCAGGACACGTTTGGCTCTCTGGGCTGGCAGTGCCCRTGGCCGGGTCATGTCCAGCCTCTCACCCACAGCACCCCCAAGTCCTTCYCACAGGGCTGCTCTGATCTGTCCATCCCCAGCCTGTGTTGGTAYYGGGGGTTRCCCCAACTTGGGTACAGCACCTTGCACTTTTTCWGCTTGAACCTCATGAGAGTCACATGGTTCTACTTCTCCAGCTTGTCYAGGTCCCTCTGGATGGCATCCCACATTTCAGGTGTGTCAACAGCACCACTCAGTKTAGTGTCACCTGTAAATTTGTGGAAGATGAACTTGATTTCATTGTCTGAAGACATTAAACAGCAGGGACACCTCCAACCACAGGTGTCCATTGGGACTCTGACCTATTGACCACTACACTCTAATGTGAAAACCCAATCAGTTCCTAACCCTTCTAACAGTACCATCAAACCATTCTCTCTCAGTTTAGAGAAAAGGATGTTATGGGGAGCAGTTTGAAAGGCTTTACAGGAGTCCAGAAAAATGACATCTTTAACCCTTCCTTTTCCACTGATGTAGTAAGTGAATCATACTATTAAAACTGTATGTTATATGTTACTTAGTTGCATAAGTATYAAAATTATTTAAATATAAAATATCCTTTTTTAATAATATGAATACTGTCATATGATCTATGCCTTCGTTTGCACAGATGCCATCATTCTACGTATGTACACCTGTATAAAAATTACCAGTAACAAAAGTGATTTTTAAACTCAGACCAATAAAAAACAGAGAAAATTCCATTTAACTTAAACTGATCMGTTTATGCCCTGAAGCATAAGAATTAATCATTCTCATTTTACTCCAGTGAGTGGAATTGTAGATGCTATAAGTGATATTTTTTCTTTCTTTTCAGTCTTGACATTCTAATTTGCTGTATTGAGTTTGTTCTCTTCAAGTAAATCCTCTGACTGATATTTCTGCAGAGGTAGAAAGGGTTTTCTTATAAATTTAGTATTGCTTTTCTTCAACCATACCTTCCCTGTTCTTGTGAAAGTAGACAAATAATTTATCAAACACCTKAGAAATATTCAAGAGTGGAACAGATTGAATCATGTATTTAAGAGTGATAACTAAGAAAGAAAACCTAAAAATCAGTGTAATTAAAGGAAATAGCTAAAGAGTTTTTGAATAGGCTTTTTAAAATGCATTTAATCATGAGAGGTCATCAGAAATTCTCCTCTTTCAGTTAAGTACTGTAAGCAGCTGACCCAGGACCTTGATATCCGTAAAATTCTGATTGAAAATATTCTGAACTACAGGGGGAAAAAAATCTTTTGAATAGCTAAAGAAAATGTTACTACATTTTGTAATCCAGTAGCACACTTCAAAGTTATTAACACTACCCTCTTAACACTGAYTGAACTGCACCTAAATATCAATTCATTTTCAATTCAGTTTAAATAGAAATTAAAAAATAATTTTTGCAGAAATAAAAAGGAACATGACCTTATTCTGATGGAGCTGGAAACCAGAAAGCGTGTCAGTTCCTCTTCATTATTTTCAGAAAGGGACATTACCGTTTGGAAACTAATTCAAAGAGGGCATGTTGCATGATAGAAACAAGAGTTTCTCATTTTTTAGCACACCTTCCCCTCAACAGAAATAATATCATCTTTTTTTTAATATAAAGGACAAAAAAATTGAACTTCAAAAAGTTTGAACATTGTAGATTGGAAACCATTTTCTATTGCTATCATACTTAGAATGTAGAAAGMTAAATTCATCTACTGGCTTCTACAGAAGCATTTTAAGTCAATACCTGGCCTTCAAATAACTCCATAATAAAAACTTATACTGAAAAAGCAAAGCTCAAACCCTTATCTTAGTCATGTCCTTTTCCTTAGATCCCCATCAGCTACCAAATATTTATTTTCTCTGATGCAGACAGCACATTTTTTGTATTCATAAACTGCAGCTCACTAAGAGTACCTCTTTTTTACTACAGCTTCTCATTAACAGTAAGACTACTTAACCTCTTTGAAATAGCAGTTAGGGAAAAGAAAATTATATTTAAATGGTTGCTTCGTAGAGAACATTTTTGGACTCTCATTGCATATGAAAATTTTATATAAGTTGAGTTCTCAAAAAAAAATCTAGGACTGGTAGAAATAAACAAGTCCCATATTTGGCATTGGACTGTAACAGAAATGCATGACTTCTCAAAAAAATATGACGGAAGGAGACAGTTACCTACTTGACATCAATGAGAGCAATCTGAAACATGCTAATCAGAAGTATTTCAAGCCTAAAAATGGTCTACTCAGGCACTGGTGGTAATAAGCATGTAGGATAAAGAGCCCTCACYATGGCACACTTCATGGAAATTCACTGCTCTGACTGAAAATCTGTTTCAACAGATGCAGGGCAYACCAGATGCCAAAATAGACTGTTTGCTGTGTACACCAGTCACAGTGCTTTCAACCAACAAAACAAAATGGTGACAAGGAAAAARTAACCATCTGATTTTAAAGGCAAAAAAACACAAATCATAACACAGCTGATAATTGGAAAGAACAGCAGAGAAAGAATGGAATTTTTAAGTGTTGARGATGAGACATAGGAATATGCCTGTCATTTGAAGTATCTTTCTCACAAATGACCTACAAAATTTGCACAGAGGGACATGGATGTCATGCAGTCTTTTTGGTAAAAAATAAAAAATACTAAAAAGGAAAACTTGTGAAGTTTTTAAAGAATCTAACATACATGAAGAAACCTACACCACTAGGCCACAATCTTTGTGCTGACAATATAATAAAAAGCCCAAACAAGCAAACAAACAAACCCATCCTGAAAGGTCAGTGAAATATAAATCAATACAGAAAACGGAGGGAAAAAAATGGAGAAAAAAAAAAATTATAAACACACATTTGAACTGAAAAGCACATTTTAAGTCTCTGTCAGAAGGACAAGAAACTGAAGGCAAACTGTAGCAGCAGCTAAAAAGAGCTGTGCAAGAAGGAGTGTGTTATACAATTTCTAGCAACCAGTATGACTAATGCCACCTGTAGAGAGGCAGAGATTTGTGAGGCTAAACAGAAAACCAAATGGGGTTGGTATATGTACCAGATATGAAAAGCTGCTAGACATTCTTTCTACTCCTTTTTGGGTCCATTGTTTGAATGATCACATCAGCAAAATACTTGGATGCTATTTCAGAAGACCATTTTCTGAATATTCCAGATAATCTCTCTAGGAGAGTTAAATGCTGTGATGTCACAGAGTGACGCTTTTGTAAAACCTCAAATAATCATGACACACCTGGCTCAAACTTCACCATGACAAAAAAAATTCCTTTGAAATCCAAGGGGAATCAATGTTGCTTTATAAAATTATCACAAAGTGGCATTAATTAAYGTTTCTAAGTCTATAAAGTCAATGGCAATAGCAAAAATTAGAGATACCTCACAATATCAAGGCCTGAGTAGTATTCAGGAGAGAAAGCACTGAAACACCAGATCAGAATTAGAATGCTTAAAAGGTAATGCTAGAGGAGAAAAGAGAAATAAGATTTGTAACTTGAAAMTATATTAGTCAAAAATTGACACTTGACCGAAGCACTCCTGTGCCAATGAAAAGAAAAGTAACCAGTTTCCATCCCTATCAGGAAGAAACACTGCATTTTGTGGGACAGCTRTTCAGGCCTAATCCTGATACTACACAAGCCTATCAAAAAAGAATTTGTGCCAAAATGTGGATACTCACTAAAAAACTAATTACAAACTTTAGCACGGAGAATGGCATGTTTGATCTCCACACCATAAAGTATGTGGAAATAGTGCCAGGAAAGAATGGAACAGATTCCTTTTCATCCCTTGGAACATTACTGACACAGGAAAAGCAGCAGGAGTAAACAAGGACATAAAGTGATCCTSCAGTTTCTTTTGTTCACCCATATTAATTGTCGTGTCCAGGCTGGAGTTAGTGCAAATAGTACAATGAAATCACAGCTGACTAACAGCCCATATTTTAATTCCTGTAGGACACTTTGCTTAATCCAGGATTTTCATTACACAGAACACTTTCAATATACAAAATATGAAAGTATTTGTGCTTTTTAATGTAATAAATATCGAGCAGTTACTTGCAAAATAAAATCACARAAAAAGTTCAATTCAAATTCTGTAGAAAACTTCATCTACATCTTCAGATTTAGAGTAGACTCTTATTTGTATTGCAATTGATTGGCAAGCTCAAATCCAATCCAGTTCAGATACAATCCCAAAATATATTTGTTATCGTAGAACAGTTTAATGGGAATATGTGATATTTAATCTATGTCTTTCCAATTTAAAGCTATTTATCATAGTATATTGTATATGAATATACATTACAATAAATATATCTTTCTAAATACAAGTATATATAAGTCTATAACACACACACACACACACACACACACACACACACACACACACACACACACACACACACAATCAGCAATTTCAAGCCAAAAAAATACCTCAAGCCCAGATGCTTCCATAAAAGAAAACAAATGGTCATGATACTGCTCTTTCCCAGGAATGCTCTAGTGGTATTTTAGTTTTAAGTATGGGGTCCCTACTAAGAGCATATATATAAGACAATTTTTATTAAATATAGGAATCAAGAGACATTATTATACCATAGAATTAAATGGTAACTTCCCAAATGAAGTCAGAAAAAAAGTATTTTCTGTATTTTTGCACAAAGGCACAGTCCAGCTTTGAAAGGCTGCACCCCCATCTAATTGTACCCCCCCAAMTAATTCTTGGCCCTCTCTTGTAGAGGTGTATGGCAGTGGAGCCAGTTAGTATCATTAAGAGAGGAGATACGAAATGGTTGCTTTTCCAAAATTTTCTTCACCTCATTTATTCTCTAAGCCATCAGATAAGAGGAGACTTTTTCTTTCATCACTGGGTGTCGTTCTGAGTCCCTCTGGGTTGCAACCCTAAGGCAGACTATCTGTGGGGAGGTTGAATACTTGAAAATCTGCAAAACCACTAATGAGTCAAGAAACTTGAGGCAAACCTTCTTTATTCTACCTGTACAAAAAATAATCAGAAACATTTCATAGAACTATACATGTCTTGCTTCTGTATTAAGAAAGATACCGGAATAATATAACTGAATAAAAAAAAAAACTGAGTAATCATAATTACCTAGTCTCCATAGTTCATAAGTAGAGGCTGAAGTTCATCGCCAATCAGTTATAATTGGACTGATTCATTTTTTCATCCTGGAAAAAAGTATTTTCATTCCCTTAAAACAAATTCCCTGTTTACAGTGCAATTATCTTCTCTTGCTTTATATTTGGGAAGGTGAAACAATAAGATAACTCATTAAATGCTTTGTGGCARAAGAAATGGATTAAATTCTGAATTATATCCTAGAAATAATATTTAAGCAGGAGATGGGAGAAGACCATTAGAAAAGCACAGTACTGATATTACAAAGCATTCTTGAAATAAATGCCCAGGAAAGAAAGATGTATACACTTGAGCTCAATCAACAGGGAGTGGGACCTCCCCATAAACAGGTTTTTTTTTGTTTTTTTGGTTTTTTTTTTTTTTTTTAATGTAAAGCACCAAATACACCATATGAAGAGAATTCTATTAATTAAACCTCTTCTATACATTTTTTATGCTCAATTCCTTGAATGGTATACAAGTCTCCCATTATTTGGAAATCTGTCTAGTGGTGCTATAAAATACTTTCTTCTACAAGATGAWATTTATTCTACTGTTTTCTTATTTAGTGAGATCTGAATGCCATCTTAGGCATTAAACTATTACTCTTAAACATTTTGATGTTTCAGGACCATCTCTCTCTCCTGTGCTACTCGCCACTTGTTTTCAGGTATTCTTTTTGTATTGCTRTGTCTTTGGTAGCTCCAAGTTATTTCTCAAGGACTGTGTATGTCTAACACAGCCTTTCCTGAAGGAAAAGGTGGATAGAGTCATAATATTGGACCATGCCCTGGTCACTACCATTGTAKTCAGACTCTCTTCTGCACCTCAAAATCTATCAAATGCATCTCTAATGCTCCAAGCATTGCAGACTGGCACTCAGCTCTAAGCCCACAGAAAATATTGGCATGGTGTCATCATCATCTCTGCTTAAATCATTTTTTAACTGGAAGTGTCCTACATATGTAACAGCTTATTTCTCCAGCTGTAAGTTACAATAGAAGGGTTGTATACTCATTTCTTTAAAGCAAACTGAAAAATGCTAAGGCTGTTCACAAATTTTAAAGTATCATTTAAACAAAGATTTCTTATTTAGTAACAAGTATTTAAAGTATTACTCTCATGTATTTAAAAAATACAATTTTAAATCTTCCCAATTTTAGAAAATGTCTGATGTGGTTTTTACTGCTAATTTAATCAAATAAAATTCATCAAACCTTCATGTCTACTTAAACTTTTCTTTAATTTCATGTGGGAAGGGAGAGACAGCATTCCCTACAGAAATATTGCACTGTCCTATTTAAAGTATTGTTGTTTTTTTAAGTATTTTAGAAGTTTAGTCATTAATTTAATTATAAAAAATCATAACAAATTTGTGTTAGCTTTCTGATTACTTCAGCATGAATAAACATAAAGAGTAAACTGGAAAACACTTTGGTAAACTCACAATGGACTTCATTGRGAAGACTCATTCTGAGTCATTAATCCTGTCTGAAACTTTGTCAAATACATAAATTTTTGGAGACTGTTTTAATCTCAGCTCTACATTTTTCAGTAGAGCTATGTTCTGGTAGTTCTGCAAGTAGCAGAGACTGTTTTAATAAGTATTACCCCCATTTCAAAAAATATTTCTAGTAGCTTTTAGCTGGGACTTCTGAAAACAAGTCACAGCTCCTAAAGATATTTGCACAGGTTTTATCTTGGATTAAGGGAAGAAATTAGCATGACTGCTGCAAGCCACAGGTGATTGACTTTCATGACTAATGAGTTAATCACAGCTTTCTGGTCACCCACTGTTATCTCTTAATTTTTATCTCCTACAACTTTTTATAGTTTTACAAAATCTGTAGAGATTACCTAMAGATTTTAAAATCTGTTCCTTTGATTAAATTAGTTGCAATCAAGTTGAGTGCCTTCTGTGATATGAGCTTTTCTCTAAATACTTTTTTGACAGTTGATGTTTCTTGTGTTTCTAAAGAGAATTATAAGAAAACAAAATGTGGGATCCATTACTATCTAAGCCTGGGCATCTGGGGTCTCAGAATTTAGAWTAATCAGAATTTTTTAACTCTGCCATTTAGATTCAAGGTATTTCTGGGTTTAGCTCTAAAGCACAATTAAACAAAAAATCTCTTCATTGTTTTGTACCTAGAATGTGTGTCCTCTATTGTCCAGTAACTTATTGAGAGAAGATGGTAAATGAGGTGAGTTGTTCTGTCTGCATTTAGACCCTTTTAAACTAACCCAGTTGTGGAAACTTTTTGATAGTTTCTTTGCTTCTTCTGAGTTATGTTGTAGTATTATTCAGACACTTTAGATAAGCTGTTTTAGAAGGTGTGAGGAATCCATGCTGTATAATTACCATTGTAATTACAGGGCACCGTTCTGCAATGTCCTTATTCCTAGTAAGGATTGCCATTATAAAGAAATGGAAGTATGTCATTTCCCTCAGAGACAAGATCAGTGCTCTTTTATTTCCTACCCTGTCCCCATTTCAATACAACAGATCAAAACATTGCATGGAAAAGATAAATTACTCTTCACAGTTTTGGGGGTATGAGATTCATCTTCACACTAAATTTTCTGTTTAACTCCTGTAGAAAGATTAATGAAATACTGAAAGAGCCCTACAAGCTTTATCAGCTAAGTGGACTTCAGTGTGGGCTGAACTGGAACTCTTGACCAGGTTACTAATTATCCCACTAATTGTTTCCATTCACACAATTCCACATCACCAAAATCAAACATTTCCATCTCAAAAGTTAGCATCTATCAAGCAAGATTTCTCTCACATAGCTAGTCACAAATCCATTTTAAAGCATTGGAAATAAAACTTGGCTTAGATCACTGCTTAAATCAGAGGGTTAACTSCTTTATTTGCATGGAAGCTTATGTAGCTCCCTAATCCTCTATCTTTAAAGGTGCTTCCAACACTCCAAAACATTTGCATCCTGCAAGGGTAGTTCCACCAGCCCTACCTGTCTGAAGAAAATATATTCCATCAGGCTCTAGMCCATTTTCACAGAATTACAGAATCACAGAATGGTTGGAGTTGGAAGAGATCTTTGGAGTTCATCTAGTCCAGCCCTGCTGCTTAAGTAAGCTCATCCAAGGAATATTTCTCAGAATCACATCCTTRTGGGTTTTGAATATCTCTAGAGAAGGAAACTCCACAGCTTTTTTGAGTAACCTGTTCCAGTGCTCAGTCACCCTTCATGTAAATAAATTTCTCCTTATATTCAAATAGAACTATTTGAGTTTTATGTTGTGTCCTTGTCCTGTTGCTGGCCACCATGAAAAAGAGTCTGGTCTGTCTTCTTGGCATCAGCCCTTAATATATCTGCCTGCATATTTTCAAATTTGTATGCACGTATGTATATTTTKCTTCTTACATAATCCTGAAAAAAGGGCTTTCCCATAAGGAAAAGGAATATTATTAAACAATTAAACAATCATGCTAATAATGGGGAATGAAGGGAATGGTTTTTTCAGGTATAAAAATATTCTGACTGTAACTAACTCCCTGTTTTCCACACTTCAGTCACAGTTTTCATGGACAACTTTGCCAAAATTTGTTGAAAGAAATATAATACCATAGTCTAATACAGTAGACTGATTTTTTTAATCTCTTGTGCCTACAGACCCTCAGTCTAAAAGGTAATGATAATGAAACTGATAATGATGTCACAGAAATTTAAAGGACTGACTTCCTCTTCCCAAGAAACAAAAAAGAATTATAAGTTTGTGATGGTTGGGTTCAAGGGTTAAACCAGGAAAGCAGTACATTCTCTCACACTCCAGCAAATGCGAATGATGTTTTTATGAGATAAAAGAGAAGGAAAAAAATACACATGCAAACATAGAAGTCAAGCTGAATTTCAGATTTGGAGTCCAGATTCAAAGAAGTCCACAATCCTGATATAACTGGATAGACTGATGGAAAATTCGGTTATTTTAATCTCTCATACTAATTTTCTTCAACATTAAAAGCTTAAAGTGCAATTTTAGAAATTATCAGACTGAAAGGCAACAGAAGTGTCTGCTTGGATGTTCATTCAAAATGTATTATTTATRTCACACACATTTGGTCCAAATCAAGCATTAGCAAAAATAATCTGAATGTTCTGATGCAGACTAAAAACTGATGGAAATTTTTCATACGGGTGGGTTGTACAAAGATAAAAATGCATATGTTCAGCCATGACCTGAGGGGACTGGACAGAGACTTATAATAAATATGGCTTCTTTTTTTTATGAGAAATGGCTTTGTAGTATGGGAATAATTGCTGCTTCAGAACTCTGACAGGGAATTTGTCAGCTCCAAGCATCATTTAKGCTTGTAATAATATATAGCACTGGAAGCCCACATCCTTCTGTAAGGATATAAAAGAAATACAAGGACAGAGGTAAAATGCATGGCGTGGGAAGGAGTGGGAACAGTCACTTCACAGCACTTAACATTTACATAGCATCAGAACAGCACAGAGCTTAATTTAATGGACAACAGCTAATGCTACAGCTTTTCAGTGAGCAGTTTAAAGCATGCAGCCTGCTGTGCTTCTGAGCATGTTTCTTATCCCCACTGAAAATTTTGGAGTTTGCATATTCCTTGTACTCTAGAAATAATGAAACAAAGGTGTTTTGCACATCAGACTGATTGGTAATATACTGCCCTTTACAAGACCACACTACCTGCCATGCTTTACTTACGCTACTGGAAAAAAAAACAAAACCACTCCTTGCCTAGACCCTAGCAGCACAATGGGGTACTCATTTTTTCCCTCCATCTCTTCCATATGCTCTGGAAGTGGGAAAGAAGGGAACTTCCAAAATCACTTTTCCTGAGAGAAAATAAATGGAAAGATTAGCCATGACACTTGATGACAGTTCCCCAATAGTATTCCCAAAATAAGTTACATCATTTAAAACATTTAAGACAAAAGAATATCACATCAATCTTCAAGATCAAATCTGTAACCGACTTATCAAGAGTCTGCTTTTAAAGTTGTTTTGCGATTTAAGACAGACATGCGGCAAAACATCTGAAGTTGGGATCTTCAATTCATAATCATACTCAGTATAAGGGTAAGGTTAAAAAAAAGGGGAGATTTTTTTTTTTTAAATAAAAATGTTTAAAAGACAAGTACTGTTTCAAACTTAAATTTCCTTAAAAAAAAAAAAATTCCTTGGCTCATTTCTTAACCTCTCCCTCCCTTGTTCCTTCAAAATTCCCAGAACATATTTATGTATATTCTTCCTACTCCTCTGTTAGTGCCCTTGCACTAGCTAGTCCAGCCCATCAATTCTTTCAGAGAGGTGGGGTGTGAAATTACCTRTGTAGAAGGAAAAATAAGAGGTGGGATAAGAGAGATAAAAGTGCAGTAAACAGACACCGCTGCAGTCTACGCTAGAACATGTTTCACATAGCTGGAGAAACAAATTCGTAATCAGCATGCAAATTTTAAAACACTTACTGTTTGTGAAACCAGTAATAAAAAAAAAAATTCTAGCAGATCTGTTCCAAGGCAAGAGTACATAAAGTTTAGTTGTAGGGTATGAAATTATTTCTGCCTTTTACACACATAATAGCATATACACCATAATTGCAAGACAACACATTATTTCCCAAATAGTATAAAATATACTTCTTGACACTATAAGCTTAAATAGTCTATATTTTTTTTGAGTTTTAATGCACCTATCATGCTGTACTGAATACTACTACATGCAATCTGGACTTAGAGCCCATTAAAGTAATTTAGACAAAAGGTGCACTGTAAATGATTCTTACACAACATAAAGCTGAGTAAAATAGCAAGAGTAGCAGTGGAAATGTTTTGATATATGCATACTTGCTAGAGTCATTTTAACTGCAAGTTGCTTAAGTACCTATTGAACTTAAGAAATATTTTGCTGCCTAGTGACAAGGAATAGTTTGCTCAGACTTCACAGTAAATTAGTAGATTATATGGAATAGCAAATTTATCACAGGTGGAGACAAATCCTGTCTTCCACTAAGATTCATTTGGCAAAGGAATTGAGAGAGACAACCAGTGACCACCCCTGATTCCTAAATTCTCCTTAATCTTTCCCATGCTCAGGTTAGACCTGCCTCTTGTGTGAAATAAGAGCCTGTGGCTAACCAGATTTGCTGCACTACTAATCATCTAAAACTTCAGTGTCTAGTTTACATTCGTCATCCAGGCTCTAGTCAATGAAGAAAAAGAGCCCACTTCAGCAGACAATTTATCCCATTTTTAAATGGAGTTCTAAAAGAGATGAGATGAACTACATTCAGAAGGAGTCTAATTTATTCCATGAACAGAAGAAGGGATTGGGTCAAATTCTTCTGTTAAAAAGCTCTATTTTCAGACTGATTCAGGTGATACTAATATCATCTTAAATGATCACTGGCACTTGTCTCCCTGTCRTAAACCTTTAGGTGGTCATTGCAACACCACCACCCACCACGAAGTTTCCAGCCAGGCAGCTGGCATTGGACTTCTATCTGTGCATAGATTAAGCAGCATTACCTGTGAAAAACACCACTTTGGTATTACAGCTGAATAGATGAAAATTTATTCTACTGGCATGCACTGAGTGACACCAGGGCACGAACAATGGCAGTAAAGGATTCAAATAATTATTACACAAAAGGAGTGCAGTTAAATTTGCCATGAATGTGGCCCATCTGATCAAGCCCTCACACAAGACATGACTCAGAATGAAAATCCTTCATTCAGCTTTCTAACACTCAGCCTTGACAGAATAAACACATTGAGGATCACACACCTTCTACACACTTACACCTTCAGCTTTGTGAAAATACAAAAGAGCATCTGCTCTCACTGTCTACTATATGAACTATCTTTCAAGTTGTGACAAAATGCTTCCAAACAGTGCCTAGTCTTCAAAGATTAGTTTTTCTTCCAACTTTTCTTCCCTTTGATGTGCACTGTGTTTTCAAGCATTCTTCTCTTTCTTAAGTCCAAAGATTCAAAGGGCCAGGCTGAGGCCCACACATTTTCATCATTGCACAGGGTCCAGTAACACTGTGAATGGGTGTATCCTGTTTCAAACCTCTCCATAGCTTGTTTTCTCTGTGAAGTCTCAATTCAGGTGGGCTACCTAACCCTTTTTTTCCCTCCTATTTGTCTCAATTTTTCATTTCATTTTAAATGTGACCACAGTTTGCAACTTTTTCATTCTTTTTCTCAGCATCTGGCTACCCTAAGTATATTTCTATTTAGTATAAATGTCCTCCTAGGTGCTCCACCACTAAATGAACACCACAGTGTTCCTACTGTAGCATTTGCCAYTGGCAGCTCAAAATTAATTATTCCAACAATGCCAGACAAGTAACTYTAACGTCACATCCAAGATGTTCACCACAAACTAACCATGATAATATTTGTTATAATTTATATGTTATCTATCCGTATTTGTTGCAAATTCACATTTMCAACAGCTCTCAAATACCACTTGCAGTTTGTTTTGAAAGATCTCAGTCTTACAAAAGCATATAATCATAGAATAATATTTTAATTAACATTTCAGTGCAAAAGAAAATGTAGAGCTCCAAAATTTTAAAAACAAACAGGTTGTAAGATTGTTTATGCAAGAAGACAGTTTAAAATTTTTCAGTTCAAGAATGTCCATTTGCTTAATTTCTTATGAGTGTTGTCTCCGTACTGGCATTGATTACAGGGCTTGTGATCCTGAATGCCAAATATTTATAGTACCCTTTGAAATTAAGATTATCTCTACCATGGGACGTAATATTTTTTACACTTTCAGATGTATGCAATACACAGTGGGAGTTGAGGGAGCTAGAAGCTCACTGGGAAATAGTTTTGGTACTTATACATTATATTACATTTTATATTTTTTGAGCTTCTTTAACTGCAGAGAAATGGCTATCATTGAGACTTTTACCAACATGTGTGATTGAGCCCCAGACACTTTGGCCATACTTGGAATCTCTCTTGTAAGCTAATTGCCAACTGATATTTCATTTGGCCTTAGCTGTTGAGTTTCACATTGCAAAAACAACCAACTGAACAAAAAAGCTATTAAAAACTATTATTTGATAGCATACATTAAACAGGGCTAGATCAGTTCGTGGGTTTTTTCCATTGCATATGGAATCAAAACAACAGAAGTAACAAATGCCTATGTGGTTTTTACCTTGCTCCAATAACTCAACATCACAAATTCAGTGAAGACAGATTTTCTGACAAGACACTGTAAGAGGTGATAAAAAAGAGCCTTGCTTTCTATCCTGAGCCATATCCTTTTCCCACATGCCATGCAGAGAGGAGGTGGTATCTTGCAACCAGCTCTCTTCAAAAATGCTCTCCTTTGGAGCAAGTGAAGATATTCTTGTTGTCTTGAACAGATTAGTCCCATGATACTTTTCAGTTTAAATCGTTGACACTATCGCAACACACAAATCTTGATAAAGGTAAAGACACAATCYTACCATTGATTTGCAGTTTTACATTACAGAGTAGAAATTAAATTGGGAAACACTGATAYCATAATTCTATTTACGGGATTGTTTTACATGGAAGACTTTCCATGGTGTTAGAAATATTACCTTAATTTTGATTATATGAGGTAAATCTTTACACTTAATATTTAAACAAGTGTAAACAAGGCACTGAAGGGTGTTATTTTACAGATACCAGACATACTCATATTTTCATCTTACCATGTTACCTCGTTTTTTTGCATTATGTTCTTAGACTCCCTGGTATATTTTCTATTCCCTTAACTTTATTTAACAAGTACAATACAAGACAAACACTTGCAAAAATTGCCTTTTTGTTTGAGGGAAATAAGTGCATTTCTGCAAGCCTTAAGACTTAAGCAAATAAAAAAAATATATACTAATTTGATAAACAAAATAGGTATTAATAGGAATAAATCCAACCTAAGCACTTTGATTTCATTTAAGGCTTCTCCTTGGAGCCACAGTTTATTATCATTCAATGTGCCTATTTTACAATTAATTAATCAATTAATTAATTAAGCTGGAGAAAGAGAGGAGCATTTGCAACTGTCACTCAATAGGTGTGCAAGAAGAATACTTTCTAATGTTATGGCAGATACCAATGTCAATTGCCCCTTAGATCAAACAAGCCTTGCCTRTGAGCTTGGGAAACGAAATTTGCCCTTATGAAGGATAAAAATTTTGCCTTAAGAAGAAAAGGATTATCCAGGAATTTGGAACTTAATTTACGCTAAACTGCAATAATCTATTTGTCCCTATYCTGCTTCTGCTTAGTTTGTGGAACCCCCTACCATCCTTAGGGAGGAACAGACACTTCTGACTGTCCAATCTTCCCCTTCACAATGCCACACATCGCTATAAACTGTCTGCTGTTTTTAGAAGTCCGCAGAAAAGTAATGCCAGCATTCAGGGGAAGAAGAAAAACATGTTAACTCAGTCGTGGGTTATATTAACTTCCTCTGAGTGCRTGAGTAAATAAAAAGATTGATGATCAATCCCATGTCATGGCCTCTCAAACTCTTGGTGCTGGAATCCTGAAGCCCTCCTGAGTAGGATGACTGGCATAAAAGTCTTGTCTTCAGGACTCATAAATGCCATAAAAGCACATCTTGTCGTTACGTATAAATGATGTCTTTAAAGTTTGTCATATTAAGTGACAAACACTTTCTGATCCACCAAGACAAGGATCAGAGTGCCTGTTAGTTAATAGATTTTATTTAGGGCAACCACAACAAATGCTTTACACTGAAACACAGTATCAGGGGAAAATAAATTTTCATTTCTTTAACAAGATTTGGCAAGAGAAAACAAAGAAAACGTTGATTCCGTTATGAACCAGACCGGACAATTTTATTTCAAAAAAGCCACTGGCTCTATATTCATAAGTATCCAATAATCTGATAATCTGGACCTTCTTATTTCAAATTTCTGATCAGATTTCTTAGGAACAGGCAAACAGTGCTGTCACAGGCAAAAGGAAAAAAATTGCTGATTAAGACCCCAAAATTTTCATTTCTGCAAAGAATAATATTCTAAGTACAGTAAGAAAAAAATATCAGCTAAAAAGACCTCTCCTCATTTGCTTAATACATTTATTCTCTTTTGAGGTATATAATCCTGTAAAACAAACTAGTTGGTGAGATTATGTCTTCCAARCTGTCAAAATCATTATTACAACTTTGAATGAGAGAGAGAAATCACAGAATAAGGTKATTTGGAAGGGATCCACAAGGACTTTCAAGTGCAACTGTTGGCCCTGCACAGCACCATCCCCAAGAATCACACCCTGTGCCTGAGAGCACTGTCCAAACGCTTCTTGAACTCTCTCAGCCTGGTGCTGTAAACACTGCCCTGGGGAGCTGTTCCACTGCTCATCACCCTCTGGGTGAAAAACCTTTTTCCAATATCCAACATCAACCTTCCCCAAGAGAACTTCAGGACATTCCCTCAGGTCCTGTCACTGTCACCACAGAGAAGAGCTCAGTGAATGCCCCTCCTCTTCCCCTCACAAAGAAGTTGTGACTGTAATGAGGTCTGTCCTTAGTCTCCTCCAGGCTGAACAGACCAGGTGACCTCAGCCACTCCTCATATGGGTTCCACCGTCCTTTGGATACTMTCCAATGGCTTCATGTCCTTCTCACAGGGTGTCCCCCCAATCTGCCCCCAGCCCTGGAGGTGAGGCCGCCCCAGGTCAGAGCAGAGCGGGACAATCCCCTCCCGTGCCCGGCTGTGATGCTGTGCCTGATGCCCCCCAGGACACGCTTGGCCCTCCTGGCTGCCAGGGCACAATGRCTCAGACTCAACTTGTCATTAACCAGGATCCCCAGGTCTGTTTCCATAGCTCTGCTCTTCAGCCTCTCATTCCCCAGCTTCTCCATACATCCAGGGTTGCCCCGTCCCAGGTGCAGAATTGGGCACTTTCCCTTATTGAACTTCACATGGCTGGTGATTGCCCAGACCTCAACATGTTACACAAGTCCTTTTTGCAGGGAGAGAGTGGAAGAGATACATCCCAGGGAGTTAAGCTCAGTTCTGTTCCTTTCCCTCATTCAATCATTACTAAATTCATATTTCAGTATTTTCATTACAAATTTTCATATAATCATAGCTAACAGTTCCATAACCCACTTGTGTAAAAAACATTCACACTTTTGTTTTTCACATTATCATGAGTTTACTTGATCATATGCTGGGGCTGCAAATCTGTTATCCTCTACAATTTGCATGTTGAAATATGCTTGTTGGATATCATAACTGTCCTCCAGTCAAAAGAAATCATTTCTCCAGCCTAACTGCCAATCACTATGTCAGTACCTGAAGTGTTAGGGAAACATCAAAGATTCATGAAATAGAGCAAACCTGACKTTATTTATCTTCGCTGTGGAATTTTTATTTTAGAGCCTTTATGAAATAAGCTTCCAGGAAACTAAAAAGAACTGATATAAGACTGGAAAATTAAGTAATTTTAAAATATTAATAAATACTAAAATTGCACCCATAACCAGCAACAGCTTTTCCACAGATTTCTTAAGAAAAGAGGTTTTACAAGGTTTATAGTGTATCTGAAAACAAGATGTGTTCAAGACATATTAGCACATTGTCCTATAAAAGTCTCAAAGGCCACTTTGAGGCTTGCTGCTAGTGGAGGGAAGAATAAAAAAGACATTATGAAACAAACAAACAAACAAATAAAACAAACAGAACCTTAAAAGCAACCACTAAACAGAATGGACCACCTTTCTGTAGGAATTCACTTTATTGTCGTGCACAAAACAAATCTGAAAATGCTATCTCCATTCAAGCCTGGAGCTCGAACCGATTCAAGCTATTCAAAAGTAACATTTAGTGCTTCAGCTACATCAGAATCACRAAGCAGAACAAGATAATCTCGTGTGGATACTCCAGAGTCATCATTAGTATTTTTTCCTTTCATTAAATGCTTTTCTGCAATAAAATGTCACTTTTCTGAGAAGAAAGCCAGTCTTTCCTAGGACTTTGTGTTTCAAAATGCCTGCAAGTAAAATCGAGTCAAAGAAAACAGGGATGATGATCTTCTGTCTTGTGCCTCCATCATACCTGTTTGTTGCAGACATTGAGCTGGTGGAATTCCTGAACACCAATTCCCTCAGGGATATCTGCTGGATAATACACTCTCACAGGGCAGCATGTCAACAAACATTTTTATTCTTCTGGAAAACTTGTGGTGGTTCTGTAATACAGATAGAAGAAGCCAGAGTCAGCTGAGATGCATCCCTCCAGCCAATTATTTGTGAGGCAATTTTACGTATATCCATAAATTTGTCCTGCTTGACAAACTTAATCTCATTTTACAACAAGGTAACTCACCCAGCTGATCAGTGGAGGCCAGCTATTGTAATCTTTTCGGACTTTGGGAACGCTTCTGACACCATCAGTGTTTTTCCTGACATTGTCTTTCTCAGAATCCTTCTGGACWAAATGTCCAGCCCACAGCTGGATAAAMACATCGTGTGATTGGGAGCAACTGGCTCAGGGGGTGGACACAAAGGATTGTAGTGAATGGGGTGACATCAGACTGGGGACCCATCACTGGTGGGGATCAAGTGGGCTCCACCCTAGGGCCAATGACCTTCAATACCTTCATAAAGGACTTGGATGCTGGACTCAAAGGTAAGTAAAAGTTTGCACCCATAAGTTTGCTGATGATACAAAATTGGGAGGAGCTGTTGACTGCCTCAGAGGGAGAGATTCCCTGCAGAAAGGCCTGCACAAAGCAGAGGGCTGGRAAATCACCAACCACATGAAATTTAACAAAGACAAGTGCTGGACTCTGCACCTGGGATGGGTCAGTTCTGGATGCATGGACAGAATGGAATAAGATGATGGATAGTGCCATGGAAAGGGATCTGGGGATCCTGGTCAATGGAAGGTTTACAACTTTCTCATGAGGGGAAGCGGAGGATCAGGCACTGCTCTCTCCTCTCTGTTGACCATCTCGAGGATCCAATGGAATGKCATGAAACTGTGCCACAGGGGTCGGGATGGATACCAGGGGAAGGCTTTTCACCCAGAGCATGGTTGGTCACTGCAACAGGTTCCCCAGTGAAGTGGTCAAGGCACTAAATCTGCCAAAGCTCAAGAACAGCTTGGACAATGCTCTCAGGCACATGAGGTGACTTTTAGGCTTGTCCTGTTAAGGAACAGGGGCTGAACTTGGGGATTCWTGCTGGCCCCTTCAAATTCAGGATATTCTAATACTCTTTATTTTTTTTTATGGTCCTTCAAAATTTAACATGGGAGCTTTACTATGGGAATAAACCTGAAGCTCCAAAGCACACTGCTCCCTCCTGGCATTGGGAAGCCACCCGCAGAGATGGGACAATACACTCCTGTGACAACTATGTTAAATAATGGGGCATTAACAGAAACAAGACATGAGGCAATTCAGTGCATTGTCTGAGAGATCTGTGCAGTACTTGACACAGTTTAAAGCCTCTGTTCACTCTGTCTTTCCTTTCTGAATTAAAATTCCAGGGGACAAATGTACTCCCAGTAATACATGAAGGGGCAACCTGCACTCTGAATCTAGTTTTCTGTGGGTTACTCCATAGAGACTAGTAAATATTTCTTCATACTGCAACTTATTAAAAAACTTTTAAGACATAACTATTGCCCCAAGGAAGTTACAGTGCATGGAGAGCAGACTTATACATCTAGAGGGAAAATAAAACACTAAATTTGAAGTTCTTGAAAACAGTCCTAGGATGTTTTAGGATGAGAAGGAGATATAAATCATTTTTTGTCAACAAAGTATGGCATATATCCTTCCTTAACTATTATTTTGCATATTTGATTAGCATTTTTACAAGGTAAAAAACGAATTAATTTGCTGTAAAATCATTTTTATAGCAAAATCATGACTTTTCCTTGTGAAAAATTTACAAAATTCATGATAGTGTTGGAGCAAGAGTTGTCAGATAAGACCAGAAAAACCTTTGCTTGTTTAGAGGCTCTGTGAAACTTTTCATATCTGATTTGTAAATATGTGAAACTATATGCAAGTGTGTTCTAGGATTTCTTTGTCCCMCTATACCATTACTGGATTAAACACATTGAATTAATTAATGTATCTTGAACTTCCTAGAATATGGAAGGACTGATTCCATGTACATGGCATGATTGATAGAATACTCCAGAAAAGAAGAAAATAATGTTTGTCTCCAAGTACTTCAGAAAAAGATGGTATTCTCTCCTTGTTTTTTTTTGTTTGAATGCTTTATATTGCTGACTACCAGAAAAGGCACAAATATATCTAAAAGAAAATTATCTTCTATGGGAAAAGCATGAAAAATCACTGAAAAATCAAAAAAAAAAAAAAAAAATCCAAAAACTTCCTGTGGGAAAAAATCTCTGTGTTAGTTATACTATTACAACAACTTGTATTAGGAAATGTATAGCAATATTGTTTTAATTTCCTTATTACTTTGAGGGATATTACTCTGACTTGGTTAAGGTCCATGCTGCCACTGGTTGTACCTACTGCAACTGGTATGCTTCTAAAATGTCCAGGGCAAGAGGAGCCTGGACACAAACACATCATGTTCCATGCATTTCCAGCAAAAACATGGGAAGACAAACTGCCTTTGGACCCTCCCCTCAGACATCTCAAAAACACCCTAGCAGTGCTCTGCTGCTGTCTCAGAGATGCAGGCAGGAAGGAGCACCACCTGCTTTTAAATTTTGGGCCCTCATTTAGCCCATCACTTTGTGTGTGCAACAGCTCTGGATTCTGGAATTTAAAACGTTTCTGCACCATGACTGCAATAGCGACAAAGATGTTTTTAAAAAGGAACTTGTGACTATTATAAACAATCAATGCTATTGGCACCACAGCTATTATTGTGCTGCTGTGATATGTGCCATTGTGCTCTGCTGGCAAGGAGGAGGCTGGAACAGCCTCTGGTTTGGACAGCCGAGGGAGCTGCTGGCAGACAGCGTGCCAGGTGACAGGTTTGAGCTGCAGCAGTGCCTGGAGACCTCCCCMCGTGGCGCCTCACTGTTCATTGCCTTACTAATGGTATTTCATTTGTTCACTAAAAKCCACTTTCTCTTATTGTCTCCTGAGCCTAGCCCACTTTATTCCCTGGAGTGGGCTACCTACAGCTCTTCCCTGGAAGCCTTCAAGGCCAGGTTGAATGGAGGGGAAACCTGGTCCAATGGAAGGTGTGGCAGGAGGGTTGGCACAGATGGCCTTTAGGGGTCTTCCAACTCAAGCCATTCTAYGACTCTGTGATTCTCACAGCTCCTAAACAGCCAAAAGCCTCTGGAATGTCAAGGGGATGTCAAGCCAGGGGGGACTCTGAGAGAAAAACATGGTTCAAGTGCATAACAAATAAATGCATAACAGGGCAATACCTTATGAAGAGCACAGAGCWGCTCACTGCTGCTGGCCTGGCACGGCCGGACATCACTCTTCTGCAGAGAGTAGGGAACCCAGAACAGCCTGAGAGCAGTCCATGATGGCCAGACCAGCCCACCCCAGACACCATGGTCACCAAGCTCCCTGTCATGGCCTGACCCAGGGCTGGGTGGTCCTGCTGCCAGCCCAGCCTGTCTCTCAYRGCTGGACTCTGCATGCCCACAGTGYRTCCTGCCCRGYATGCCCCCACCMYCCCGTTCTGGAAGCAAGGATCCAAACACAAAGAAAACTCCTAATACAGCCTAGATTTGTTAGTCSTCCCTTGGTTTTAGTGCACTCATGTGTTTGGAAACTTTTGCCTGCTCTTCATAAAAATTGTAATTATAGTATACATCAAGCAKCTTTTCCGAAGTTTTAAGCATCCACTCTCCTGTACAATAACAACATGACATACAGATAGTTAATTAGAACATTTATTTATATGTTTCCTCAGCTTTGYAATCTTCCACTGTGCATATGCCAGTATGGTACCTTACCCTCTCAACCTTTTTAGCTTTCTCGTGCCTCTGATATAACAGTATCTGAAATGTCCACTGAAGAGCTGGAAATTGAAAGGCAGGTAGTGAAAAGCAATGACGACAAACTTGTCTTTTTGTTTATAACTTGTACTATGCTCTYGTGTTCAAACACACATTTCAGCACTGAATATATTAACATTTACTTAAGCAGGAGTCAACAATGAATGTCATTAGTACCCTCTACTGGTTTATTTTATAGCAGCAGGCAGTCCATCTGTCCTTGGCCTAGTGGCTTCTCTGCAACACATCTCCTTAATAGGATCTATGGCTAATTAACAGAGATAATTATTCCTGAATAATTTTTTTTTTTTTAAAAAAGAAAAGTAGATAGAATTTAAAAAGAAATTATAAATTGTGCACAGTTTTATCATCTGATAGGCAGATTACTCAGAGCAAAACCCAGCTTAGAGCCTGTTACAAAGTCACCCCAATCAGCTGGTGGTGCTAGGAGGAAACCAGACCACAGTCTCTCTGCTGCTTTACAGGAATAATGTGCCAGGACTTTTAAAACTTCCTGCTTTCAAGCCTTCAAAAAAGCGCTTAAACAYCATGATCTACGTGATTTTCCTATTAACTGCTCATTAGTTTCCCTTGCTTCTATCAAAACCAGTCTTGACCACATAGAGATAAGTGTATSAATGCAATACATAGAAATGTGCCTGCAGCAGAGCCCCTAAAATCACTCCTTGTACTGTAAAAACCACGTGCTTCCCACCACTAGCCAGCCAACCCACATTGAGCCTCTGGGTGCACACATTGTCCAGCTCAATCCCAGCTTCAAGGCCCGAAATTAAAGACTAGWGCCCTTTATTCTCCGGGCCATGATATCCCACTGTGCTACATCGAGGCACAGAGATACATCTCTGAATCAGAGCTTTGCAGTGGGAAACAAAGGCCTGAACACAAAGGTGCTAAAAGCTYGTGGGGAAGATACTGACGTTGAGTATTTTGTGCTACATCTTCACAGGCTGGAACATAAACAAACTCTGTGCTCTCTATACATTGACTACAGAGGAAAAGAGTTTTCCAACTAACTAAATTACTTCTGGATGGTTTGACAYATCTGTGATGATAATCAAAAGGAAAGATTATGTAGCAGCCATCATTCTGCAGCAAGAAATCACAGCCTGTTATGATCCACTGAGCTCCTTTGAAATCTCCTGCTTGAGCCTTTTGCTGATATGTCATTTACTCCTGGGAAGCAGCAAACCAGATCAACARAAGATTCATGATTGAAAAGGAATGCAGAAAAGCTTTGTAACTCCAAATATGCTTCAGCCTTCACWGGTAATTTCTTCTTGTAAGTGGTTAGAAGATGTACTGAGAGGAGAATAACACAGTTTATTTAATATCTTAGCAAGAAGCTAATGTGCAGTACCTGCTGATATTGTTTAAGATATTGTTTAAGGTAAAMTAATAGAAAACAACATTCTTAACTTGTCAAGATCATTGCATTTCAAGTTTTTTAAAGTTTATTGGAGTAGCAAGTTCTAAAAGACAAGAAGCCCATTACAATCCAAGCAAGAGGAGATACCTTCTATCTTTCTAGTATGTACATTTTATTTTAGAAACCTTAAGCCTGAGTGCACTGTAAATATATCTTTTTCTTTATTAGGAGTGTGTATTATTTATGTTAATGACAAAAGTACCTAAAGATTCCAAAGATGGTCAGCATACATAATTCTAGGTACCAGCTAAGCACATTTAACTTAAGGCTAACTGAGAAGCCTTAATAATTCATTATGAGTTTATATTTTGATACTAAAACAGTCTCAGTATCCACTGTTTYAGAAATATCAGAGGGTATTTTTAGCAAAACTGTGAACTAGACCCTAATCTTTTGCTAAATGGTTYTCTTAGTCAAAAGCTACACTCCCTGCCTCAAATGGAATTGCATTATCTAGGTACTGGCAAGTTAGACAGACAGGAAGATGAAATTCTATACAGCAAGTGTATTTGTCTATTCAGACATCATCCTACAATCTAGAGAGATCTGAACTGAAAAGCTTTATTAAAGTCCAATCAGTAAAAAAAAATAACTCAATGTGGCTTGAAATAAGGAAGATTTATTTGCTTTTTAGTAGAGAACACGTCTTTCATTGACCTATATGACTTAAGACTCTTCTTGGAAAAAATTTACATCTTCATAATTACTTTGATTCTGCAAGTCTGCAACTGCAATTCACAYCATTTTGAAGTCCCTTAAAAATGTCAATTAAATAAATTATTTTCTGAATATCATGAACTAYAGTGACAGCTCCATCATTTAAAAAGTTGTGGTCACTATTTAAGAATACAAAGTTCTTCTCACAAATATTAAATGAATTGTTTTCTTAGGGATTTTGCACTGGTGCCCATAGCTTCCTTTATCATCTGCYATGCATGTGATTAAGTGCCTTGCTTAGTGATAAATTACAGAAGGGAAAGAAATGAGAGAAAGAAGAGATATCAACATGACCAGAGACAGATTTTGAGCTTGTAGCATGAGTTACGGAAAGCAATTTTAAGGTGAGGAATATTGGTCCCATTTTAAAAAACCCAGTTTAAAGAAATTTCAGTTTTAAAGAGTGCTCCAATCTTCAGAGACATCTCTCATCTTTGGGAAAATCTTGCAACCATTACAAATAAAAAAATGYAATATTAGAGGCATAAAAAGCAAAAAATTCTTCAGCAAGAGAACTCCACTGTTTTCAAGCCTTGCTATACCCATTAAACCACATCCACATCTAGTAAAATTTTGGCATGCCAAAAGAAGTGGCTATTCATATCATCTACAGCCTAATGTTCATCTACCAGGCACCTTAACTCTTGGTGAACATTAGTAGGTGTTCCTCCACTGTGCCTATCTTGATATAAAGACTTTTCTAGGGTGTGAATCTGAATTAAAATCTTCTAAAAAAGTCTCTGATTGGCAAGAGCTTTTGGAAAGATGTGGTCTCTGTCACAATCCAGTAGGTCAGAGTTTGAATCTGATCCAACTTGGCCTGATTTGCATCAAAATCTTGTATAAATTTTGCACAGCTCTGGACAGTGCCTGAATTGGAAAGTAACATGGACTTACTGTTTCTCAATTTCCCTCTTTCTTTACCTGAGGCCATTTTACTTCACACAGCTAAAGAGAATTTCTTAGGAAAATCAGTAAGAAGAAGTAAAGGAGATAATGCAGCTGTTAGAGCATTCACCTAGCTAGTCTAACCCCCAAATCCATAAAATATTCATAGAAAATTAAATAACTTCACAAAAGGAAAAGCATAAGCCTGGAGTACCTAACAAAAGTGTCTCATTTAGATATCTTCTCCAGATCAGAAAATAAAGGCACTTTAGAAGAACTTTTAGAATCTATGCCATTGAATGTTCTAGCCACCAGTTTAAAGGAAATGACCTTTGTATTTTTTTTTTTCTCGTTGGATAGGGCTGTACCCAGCTTTAGGATAGGGTTTACCATTGAGCAGCATCAGATGTTTCCTCTTATTTTGGGCTTAACTAGCTGATTGACTGTGTAGAACAGAAATCACACTTTATTGCCCTCCTTGGCATTCTCTACTGCTTACGTAAGACAGCTCTTTGCTCATATTGCTGGATTCAATGAATGCTCTGCTTTGGCTTCACACTTGCCAGTCTTTGTTAGAGAAGGCATTCACTGCTCCAACCAAACCTCATGCTCGAAGAGACACACACAAGCTGCCACAATAGCTGGCTGTACTGAAGAATTGTCCAGGGAYTGGGAATTGTGTCTAAACAACATGTAAAGATTGAATGATTTTAACACCAGTGTCAAAACACTTCAAATAAATCATTTAAATCCTGAGCATATTCAGTTGGAAAATATTTGGRTGCCAAATATGTTTCAGTACAATATTTAAGAAGCTGATGTAAAATCAAAGCAAGAAAGAGCAAATACCACAGCAGACAGAATTTTTGTGTAGTTCTGCCMAAATCAAGCAGTTGCATTCCTCATCGCTAAAATAGTTGTGATTAACCTTTAATCAAAATTTTTAAATAGTGATAATTTAATTTATATAACTGTTCCTATGCAAAATATTATGCAACACTGGTGATTGCAAACCTTTTACAATGAGGGGCACATTTGGAATGAGGCTTTTAAGCAAAATCCTGCAGAGAAGTACATTTCAGTTTATATCATAATGAATTCAAGGTAGAACTGAACAAATTCCACATGAGGCTACCGTCCAAATTGCTTGGTTAAAACTGTAAATTGTGGATTCAGTTATACACCTGCTTGCCCACCAGAGAAGGAATTTCACACTCAAAAGCTTTCCCATTTTTGTCATCGTAGCCTAGAAAAACTYGTCTAGAAAAACAGATTTAGAAAGTGTGTGCAAACCCTTTGCTGACATACTGTGCTCCATCTGACAAACAAATTAAATGTTATATACCAGTGATCCCAGTTCCCATACCATGTTGAGTGAACAAGCCACCCTATATTTCCAATTAAAAAACCCACATTGTATTACAAAAATTCAAGATATGTGAATATTCTGACCCAAGCCACTTTTCCTGGGTACGAAAGGCAAATAGTTTGTGAGAGARGGACTGGGGGCTGTATCATTGCAAGACAATTTGTCACTTGGCTGTGGGGATAACAAACCAGCTCTGAGGAGCCGCACCCGAGGTTTGGAAGCAATGACTGAGAAAGGCACTTGGCAAGAGGAAATATTTGAGGCAGAAAATGAGAACAAGAAGAAACATGTGAACGTTTAAATGCCTCTCTTCAAACAAGAAGCAGTGCAGCACAAGTTCAGCTGTTAAACACYGCTGCTTTTGCGTAACATGAAGAGTTCAGACAGCAGCTCACTGACACTCTGCCAGCACCACCTGAGCACAAAAGGTAGAAAGAAAATGGGTGATTGCACAGCTAGAGTGCAGCCTCTACACCTACCTGGCAGCAGAGCTGCACAATGACAGGTAAAACTCTGCTCACTGATAGTTTGGGACCTGAGCTTTCAGCAGCTGGCTCAGAGATTAAAATTGAGAGCTTAAAACAAATAATTACAATAAAAAGCAAAATATCACAGGACACATTTAATCTGCATTTCAGGTATTGGTATTTAGGTGGGGAAAAGCAGCTAATTGTCCTGTATAAAATGCACGTTTCAACTTTGCACATTACTGAAGCTGGTTGCATGTACTGACATTGGAAACAGTCATTCCATTCCACTGGGTCCCACAGAGACAGTCTAGCTGCATGCACTGGCATTCATTCCTCTCTAAGCATTACCAAATCCATGGAATTATTCTGGAATGTTGAAGACCACAGGCAGAATGAGTTCTAATGCAGTTGGCATTACCTATATTATTTGCAGAGTACAAGTGGCAGGGACAGTAGGGTACAAAGAAATTGGCTTGGTATCCAGGATAAACTTGTACTGCAGTCCGGGAGGAAAATACATCACATCTTTTTATTTGCAAATTGAAAATGTTAAATATGGAAATTTGAAATTAAAAAGAAATTCTGGCTACTGCRACTTTTCAGAGTAGATTTGTTCTTTGGTTTTATATCTTTCACTATTTTCTTCTGTCATATATCTAGCATTTCCTAAATGCACAAAATATATCAGCATAAGAAAGATCTCCAACAGATTTTGCTTTGCACCTGATTATTTTTTCTCATGTCTGCAATGTTTATATCACTTTGAGGAATTTTGGCAAGTAAAAATGAGAATAGTAAACCTTTCTACATTATATATAACACCTAAAATAGAAAGGTCTGGAGTTCTTCTCAGGTTGGTTTTCATCTTTCCCCTCTGTTCTGCCTAACAGAGGTSCTCTGCCTAGGTTTTATCCAGTCACACTAATTCTGAATTCATTCTCCCCCTGTAGAGGATTTTCCAACCACTGATAACRTRCTTTTTTTCCTTAGGTCAACAAGCAGGCTTGGCAGAGTCRAAAGGWCAATGTCATCCCTGGCACATACAGSCACTGCACCAGCACAGCTGTCACTGTTGACACGAGCACTCAACTTGGATGGGCTAAGCTTGTCTACAAGATCTTTTTGATAAACCATCCYRAGAAAGAGTTGCCATCTTGTCAAGACAACTTGTTGCATTGTTTAATAAACCAAGACMTGTTTTCCATAATATGGAGAAGAGCTAARAAGCTAATCCTCACCCCTGGAGATATTCTATGTCTCTTTTCACTAGTGTGAGAAACTCAACACAGAAAATTTTCCATTTATAGGGTAATGTAAACATAATGTAATGAACCACCAAACATTTTATTTTCCTTTCTCATAACACTCAATTGCACTTATCAGGCTTGAGAGATCGATGCATACAAAGCTGATCCAGTTGAACAGGGCCAAGTGTAGGGTCCTGCCCTGGGTTGGGACAATTCCATGCACAAACACAGGCTGGGTGGAGAATGAACTGAGAGCAGCCTTGGGGAGAAGGATTTGAGGGTGCTGTGGGTGAGAGGCTGGACATGACCCGGCCATGGGCACTGCCAGCCCAGAGAGCCAAACGTGTCCTGGGCTGCATCCAAAGCAGCGTGGGCAGCAGGGGAGGGAGGGGATTGTGCCCCTCTGCTCTGCTTTGCTCTGCTGAGACCCTACCTGGAGAATTACAGCAGCTCTGGGGCCCCCAACATTACAAAAACATGTACCTGCTGGAGTGGGTCCAGAGAATGGTCACARAGATGATCAGAGGGAGCACCTCTCCCATGAAGGCAGGCTGGGAGAGAGATGGGATTGTTCAGCCAGAAGAAAAGAGGACTCCAGGAATACCTCAAAGCAGCTTTTTGATATCTAAAAGGGGCCYATGAGAAAGCTGGAGAGAATGTTTCTCAAGGGCATGGAGCATTTGCAACAAAGTGCAATGGCTYCAAACTGAAAGAGGGTGGATTTAGACTAATTTTTAGTAAGAAATTCTTTACCGTGAGGGTGTTAAAGCACTGACACAGGTTGCCTAGAGAAGTTGTCCCCTGATGATGGCAGGTAAGTTGAACTAGATGATCTTTAATATCCTTTTCAATGCAAAACATTTTATGATCAGGAATGAAACTAAGAACTGAGTCGATCTGGTACTTTATTTTCTTTCAAACAGAAGACTTCTAACTATAATAAAACAGAACTACTAGCAGCAATGTGGTCAGGAGCAACAAGCCTTTTCCCAAGYATCCAGCACCCTCCCAGTCTTCAGATGATGATGGCAGCCCATTACCCTGGCAGCAAAGGGCTCTTCTGCCCACCCTCTGGCAGCACTAAACCCCGTCACTGTC
Organism: Malurus melanocephalus; assembly: GCF_030028575.1. Classification (NCBI taxonomy): domain Eukaryota; kingdom Metazoa; phylum Chordata; class Aves; order Passeriformes; family Maluridae; genus Malurus; species Malurus melanocephalus. The sequence goes on from NW_026623247.1 coordinate 1,897,117, forward strand.
ATAATGACAAACTGGGCTTTACTCCCTTAACATGTCAGCTAACAAATCACACAAACTTTGGTGGCTGAAACCTCTAAACTCAAAGAGTAATTATCACATTTTTCACAGAGTGAGCTGTCAGAGCATCASCAGCCCAGATGCTGCTAGATTCCAAATTGCTTAGTATATAATCTAAACTATATTGTTAGTGAAATATCTGCAGTACATTCTGCAGTACCTCTATTACATATGGCAGTACAACATTCCTCATGGTCTGTAGAAATTTAGGTTTGCTGAGGTTTAAATTCTGTWCATGTGGTAAGTTCTCTGCCAAAACAGCTACACAGTCAGACATAGAGTGTTTGGGAATAMTTTTGCTTTTTCTTGAGGAGATACAATATTTTAGAAACCAAAATACCTCCTAGATGCAAGATGGATTGGGTAATCAAGGCAGTAGCTCCTGGGCCCAGAACAGGGCAGCTGGTCAGAGCATTTACCCAGACTTGGCAGGACAGGGTACAAATTCCTGGCCTTGGTGAAGAAGAGCAGGGTAACACCTGGGTTTCTCATATGCTACATWAGTCCCCTCTTCCAGACATATTTTCTTCTCTTTTTCTGCAGGAAAAAAACATCTTGGAAGACCAAGGTTTTATTTCAGTGCAAAATGTCTATAATCATAGATTTCAAAATTTTATGGAGTAAAAAATATCTTTACTGTCTGGGTTTTGTAGAAGATGATATACTTTCCCTAGGGTAGTATGAAAGTGTTTCAGTCTTAGAGCAAAAAGACAATTGGTTTGGAATGTTTTGTAGGACTAGTTTATTGTTTTATATTGGCTAGAGAASTCCCAAATTTATTGGTCTGAAATGCTTTCACACTGATGAGTCAGTCTTTTCAATGCTTCATCCCAAGACTGAAGTTTGGAGAATAATTTGTATTTCCTTTGAAAGTGGCGAGTCTCCTAAGGAATGATAGTTATGAATTCATTGGAAATAAAATAATCTTAATTATTCAAAACAATTCCACTCAGTTTCAACTGCTCCAGATTTTCAACTTGTTCCATACACATGCTTTTATATGCAGAAAGTAAATACATTATTTGTATGTGCATAACTTTGGCTCAGACTACAAACCCCAGAGATTGCATGCAGCTCCGAATACACAAGTTACAAAATATGATTTAATTTATAAGCTTTTAAGGCTGTATTAGCTCCATATTAGTTTTTTCTGCACTTCTGCCTCTGCAGATGTGGAAGCCTCAGAAACACTCCAAGAGGAGTTTGGATGGCACCTGTCAGTATTAAGTGCAGTGAGCTGCATCCACAAATTGTACTCCACAGGTGAAAGTCTGAGGAGCTGTGACCTCTGTTTGTGGGTTTTGGGCATAAGAAAAACCGGGTTTAGACTGAACTGTGCCAACATATTCTGCAGTAACATTTCTGCTAAGGCTCAGCACAGCRTAAGAAATCAAAGCAAGAGAAAATGTGGGTGAACACAGTCAGAGGAGACAYAAGAGAGGCAAATGTCAGCTGCTGAATGGGATTGTTCCATGTACAACAGTGCAAAGGAATAAAACTGTATCTGAGCAGAACAGATGGACTCAGTGCACACTAAATGCTTGGCTTGAAAAATCAGTTGTCTTGGTAGTCCAATGGGCAGGAGGACKCTAATCCCAAAATGAAATATGAGTAGAAGATTACTAACAGATCACTAATATTCAAGCAGCAAATAATGGAAACTGAGAAGTATTTTGAAACTCAGTGTGCCTGATACTGAAGATCACAGCTTCATTTGCAAATCACTGAAGAATGGCAGTCCATATCTGCAGTTGTCCTGCAGGTATCTACAAGTCTATCTCAGTGAAGAAAACAGGTCAAACGTTTCAGTTCTCCCAAGTGCACTGTGCTGTACAGTGTGATAAAGGATTATTTTCTAACAGAGGGAATACACCCTTTTTACAAATTCCCATATAGCAAGCAAATTTCTAGGAAAACATTTCCCTAACAACCATTCAYCTCCCCACCGTGAATGTGAGATTTTGATTCAAAAGCTTTTCTRTTCTGTCCAGCAGTAAAATAAACATACTTTTCAATCCTTTCTTTAAAAGAAAGGAAAAACAGCCTGCATCCCAGCAGCTACAGCAATCATGCGGCCTTTAAGGTGTGCCCATTTAAGTTTGGTCATCTGTGTTGGCTTCAGCTGGGGTCAATTTTCTGCAGAGTGGCTAATGTGGGGCTGTTTTGGACTTGTGCTGAACASAGGGTGGATAGTACAGAGAKGTTTTTGYTATTGCTCAGYGGGGCTTGCACAGAAGCAAAGCCWTTCCTGCTTTTTGTACTGACACACTGATGGAGGAGACYGGGARTGCAYGGGATGGGAGACYGGGACAGGAGAGAGCCAGGACAGGTGACCAAAACTGACCAAAGGGATATTCCAGACCATATGGCATCATCCTAAGGCTATAAAGTGGGGGAAGAAGGAGAAAGGGGAGGACATTTAGAATGATGGCATTTGTCTTCCCAGGTAATCGTTATTTGTGATGGGCTCTGCTCTCAGGGAAATGGCTGAACACCTCCCAGATCGTGGAAACAGGGAATAAATTCCCTGTTTTGCTTTGGTAGTATGCACAGCTTTTACTTCCCCTATTTAAGTGTCTTTATCTCAATCCAAAAGTTTTCTGCCCTTTACTRTTCTGGTTCTCTCCCCAACTTTGCTGGCCGGGGAGTGAGTGAGCAGCAACATGGGGCTGGGCTGTTGGCTGGGGTTAAACCACAGCACCTTCAAATACTCTCATATATTCTCTATCCTGGACTGAGTTTCATTTAATATTTTCTTGTTAGAAACATTTCACTTTCTACAGATAGTTATTTAATTGAGGAGAGATTTGAACATGAATGTTATATATTATGTAAGTACTGTTGCCTCTCTTTTTTGTAATTTTAATATGAGATGACATCTGGAGGACTGAACTTCCTTTCTTAAAGTTTGGTCACAACTGGTAGAGTCCCATGAAAATGCATTTTTTCAAAAATACTCCTAACCAGCTCAAGCTCTCATTAAGCTGGGCCTCACAAAAGTGCCTAAGATGCATGATGGGAGCAAGACTTGACATGAAGGGAAAACATTGAAGGAAAAAAGAGTCTTCAAAATATCCAATAAGCTATTCTCTGATTCCTTTAAAGCAATTCCATCTTTTCTATTTTCCACTTAAAAGATGGGGTCAAAAATGTGGAGACTTTTCTCCCTCCAGTGCCTTGCAGACATACTTAGGTATTGCTGATTGCTTCTTCTTCCTCTTCAAGAGCTAAAGAAATATGGACGAGTCCTTTGGGAATGATTCTCTCTATTCCCTTATGAAAGATAACTGTACAAAGCTTTTCACTTAGAGAGAAACTTATATAAGGTATTTCACGGTGATTTTGAAGAGTCATGCTAAGAAATAACAATCCATGTGGTATTAGAGACCCATAGCCCTAGAGAAGAAGCAGAAAGGGATTCCTACAGTTCTTTTCTTGATTAGGGTCAAAACCTTAGAAACAGGTTAATTATCTAAACCTCTTACACATACTATTGAAGTGCAGATGATTTTCTAAGAAATAGTCCATGCTCATTCCCTCAAGTCCTCTTCAAGCTCTAAATTTAGCATATTTTGCAAGTATAAAGCCACCTCTAAATAACACTGGAAGTTCTAGAAAGAAAATTTGGAAGCCAGGAGAGGGAGCTTTAGCAGATGTCAAACAGCTCAAAATAGTCACGAGGAGCAAATATGTGATTATAGTGGAACTTACACTATGAATAAAAGTGTAAACCAAGTYTAAGAACACCTGAATATTTCTAAAATGAAGAAATGTTTACAAGGGACTGAAAGGCAATGTCATACAAGGCCAGAAAAAGTTCCTCATTCATTAGGGGTCCCTGTACTTCTGTATTTTCCGATAAAATTGCAAAGTCCTGTTGACGAGTATTTTTGTCAGGAAACACATAGAAAAAAATACTGTATGGAAAACAGTCTCCTGTTTTTCCCTTCTGATGAGAGGTAAGTGCTGACTGCTTTCCTTAAGTTCCTCCTTACATGCCAGAACTGGAAATCATGGGAAGTTTTTACGGATAAGAAAGCAGGCTCTGCTGACAAACAAAGCCAACATCTGCTGGGAGCAGGTGATCCCAGAGAGCTGAGTGATCATGAGCCATCCTTTACACAGTGTGTAAGTGCCTGCCACTGTGTGACCCTAGAAGGCAAAAGTGGGATGGATGTTCCTGGGGAACATCCTTACAATCAGTGAGGAAAGCATTTGATCTCGCAGATCCCAATTGCTCCAGAGGGAGCAGCCAGATCAAACACAAAATGCAAGGTTTTTTCTGAATCACTCCACAAACCTGTTCCAACTGCTTTCCAAAGTCATGTCACTCCAGAAAGAGCACACTTTTAAATCAAAATTCACTTTTGGGTTAAATACTTAGAAAGAYGGGATTCTCATCTTCTGGAAAATTTAAAAAAAAAAAAAAAATCYCCCTCTAGATTTTTATGTGTTCYCAGAAAAAAAACACCATAACACCATCCAATTCAGAAAGGAAAAAGCAGAAAGGAAAACATACCAGTTTTATTGCTTCTCACAGCTACAGTAAAAGCTTATTCCTGTAGAAATCAGACACAAAATAATCAATACAAAAAACCGCTGCAGTCAGGAAAACACTGTATGTTGATCGTTTGGTGAGATATTTATTCACAGGTGTATTATATCCTGTTCAAGAATAAAGCATGCAGTGAAGAAGTTCAGTTTGAAAAGCTTGCAAATGACTACATGCAGCACCTAGGTCACTTTGGAAGACAGTATGTTTGGGCGTGGAAAAATCTCAAATCAAAAATCTCATCCCAAAGTCATTCTTACTGTCAGTAAAATTACCCCTCTCTACATGCAGACAGCAAGRGTTATTTCTCTGCTTTGTATAATTGTGCAGTGAAGTTAATATCATACAAAGAGCACCTTGTAGAAAAACATCTAGCTTGGAAAACAGATGGAAAAATATTTTTATGCTTTGTATTTGTAGTTTCTAACAGTAGCTGACTGTTTCATGATTTTATGATAACATATTTCTCTAAAATAATAACTATAATAAATGCAAACCTTATTATTAGCAGCATGAGAAAATTTCTATTCATTTTAGTATCTTTTCAGTAAACTTGTCTCACGTTATTTCAAGGATCCCATGTTGAGCAGAAAAGCACAGAGTAACAAAGTCTCCTAACCTTTGATGATGCTCGGGGTGAACAAAGCAGACCTTAGTGTAAACAAAAAGAGCTATTTTGCAGCTTCTGTGATCCTAAAGATTGACAAAAATATCTTACAAATGTCATGAAAATACTACCAGAAAAACTACCCTGTATATTATTGAATACAATTTCTAAATACAACAGAAAATCTTTCTTCACTACAGAGAAGAAAAGGATATTTTTCTCTAAAAGAGAAAATTACAAGGGACAAGGGGTCAGCTTATKCTCTATATTTTTCTTAAAATTCACATCAATATGATCAAATTAATTTCTGATTTCACTGAAATCTCAGGAGGGATGAATGTGGTGACCATGACAGTTTTAAAATCTATCTTCCAATAGAAGTGTCAAAAAAATAGTGCCCTACAGATAAAAATTAATTTTCCCTCCAACTACCAAAAATACCTAAGACAAGATCAAAAGCAAAACAATTCTTACTTTTACTTTGCAGAATCAGAGAATTATTCATAGCTGTCATAAAAGCCAAAATGCATCAGTACTTCCAAAGCTATGAAAAATTTTATTTCAAGATGAATTCCACCTTGCTCTGATTTTACTACATCTCATGCATTAGAAGGAACAATATAAAACTTTCATCTGGAACAGATAAAGATGTACACTGAAAGGCAGGAGTCCTAAAATATTCATACCTTCACTTGAGTTAATGACTCTGAGAGTTTAAGAGTTCAATAAAATATTATTTGCATGAAATTTACTCTTAAGTAAATAATTAGGCAAATAGATGTGACCTCTGGCATTCAATTTCAACTGCAAGTGCATGCCCRCATTTTTCATGATACAATAAAGAGCCAGCTTTCAAAAACAACCCATGAAGTGCACCAGGTATTTTGTAAGCACCAATTTCACATCTTCCAGGGTTCCAAAATTACAAATTTAATTGGGATTCTGACAAGTACAGAATATCTCTTCAGTTGTTCCCAAATATATTAGTGCTGTCAGCACCACTGACTTCCACAAAAAGAATATTAATTTAAAACAAATGCTTCTGAAAATTTGATTTCCACAATAACCCTTAACTAATTACAGGAAATCCTTGGCAGAGCAATGGTGCAAGAAAAATACAAGACAAACCAAAAAATAAATATTCATTTTATCAGTAACAACAATGAACTGTTTTCAGTCATAAATTAATTTACTTTTGATTATTTCAATAACTACAGAAAATAAATTTAAGCAATATTTCCAGTGCAAGCAACTAATAAATATTAAATAAGTGCAGCCCTTCCAGGCCTTAAAAAAATTTTGCTGACAAAGTCAGGATTTCCAGAGGGAGAAAAAGGAAGTCTTTCCCACCTTACCAAAATATAATTGCATCTTTACCCTACCTATGTGAAAAAATTTTGAGACTTCCTCCAACCATTAGTTCTTTCAGAATTTTACTTCTGGGCTGCCAGGAAGCCCAGGTCCTCAGACATGGCTTGTCACAACGGAAAAGCTATGAATATACTAATGTTTTATTAACTTTGGGTTTGTGTTACTCAAGGATATCAGCCCCTAAAATAGGATGCCTTTGCCACAGAGCCCAACCCAGGAACCAGACTTCAATCAATGCAAAGGGTGTTTTGAATTCAGCAATTTTCTACCCTTGAGGGAGGTCACAGAAGAAAAGCTCCTTCTCTTAGAAGCTGCTGTTGTCTCTCAGACAGGACCCATCAGTCAAGCCAAAAAGTCACCTGAGGGAGGATGCATTGCCTGRWACTTCCACTGCTCCCCACACATCARGTGAGCASAGCTTCAAAAGAAGCTTTTCCTGCACACACACTGCAGGTCTGTGCTCGCTCCGTCGTAACTCAGAGGTGATGACAGCAAAGGTGCTGAACATCCTGACCCTTACATTTAATAATGAAATAGGTTCTCCTGGACTCACATGGTGTGCACTCCACACTCTCAATGTGCTGACGCAGACTTTTTAATTAAGCTGTGCTAAAAAGATTACACAGCTCAGTAGAATACATCCTGTCCACACATAGCCCAGATGATAGGCTCACTTCTTTATCCTGTATATTACACCATGTGGAAATGTATTTTTGAAAGTGCAATCGATACCAGTCCTTTAAAATTTAGCTCTAATAGAGAGTATTATAGAAAAAAATATCAGAAGATAATGGCATATTAAATCTTATCTCAGAACAGTAGAGTAGTGGTTATATTCATGAGAAATTTTAGAATAGAAGGGCAAAAGGAGCTACTGAAAAGTTGCTGCTGAGCTCCTGCCTCCTATACCACAGCACAGGCCATGAACTTAAGGGCTCACTTTAATCAAAGAGATCAAAAAAAAATCTAAATCTCAAACGAATTGAACAAAAAACACAGTGCACCAGCTAATAAAATGTTCTAGGACTTTATTGCCATTGGTGACAATCTTCATTTTAAATATGAATACATRTGTTTTCAACTCCCAAATCTTGGGTCTTCTTTTACATTTTCAATCTCTGCTTCTCAAGTATTTTTTAGATGGCATTCATCCCTTCTAAGAAACCTGTAAATCATAATTCCTTCTCTTTCTCTTTTACCAGCCAAATATTTCCTGGAGTCTCTCAACTTACAGCAAAGTTGACTCTTTGCTCCTGACTTTTCTCTGAATTTTCTCAGACTTAGCAACTTCTATGTTGAATTTGGACAAAAAAATTATCCAGGATTCTGACAAAAGCTGCTCTAGAGCCAAATACAAAAGCAACCTATCTTTTTCTTTTTATAAATCTCTGATATACTCTACAGTTTAGTTCAAATAATTAGGAAAATATCATGTTGTCAGTACTAATAAGATGCAGAGTCAGGAACGATAGTTGTGAATTCATTGGAAATAAAATAATCTTAATTATTCAAAACTTCATGAAGCAGTATTAAAATGATGGTTTACACTCTAAATAATAACTTGTTGATTTTCAAGTATCACAGAAAATATTGAAAATAAAATGGGCCAAGAAAAAATTTAAAATAATCCTAGTTCTTTGGACTCCTGGCTTGGGGTTTTTTTAGTTTTTTTATGGAATTACTCTTACTAAGAAAAGAACGATTCGGCTATTCTCAAAACACCTCTATTATTAAAATGATACCACTGACAAACTTTATAAGATAGTCTGATGTATTGTAATAGTAATGAAGAAAAACCTGTTGTACTGCATGCATGCGTGCTCAGCTGCAGGTGAGAAACAAAACAATCCTTTGAAATGCCAAAGCATAGAGGAACTGATATGCAATCTGACATGTTCAACAGATTGAAAATAAATAGAATAGAAACTAGGTAGTCATATCTGAAGGCATCATTAAAAAATTCCAATAATTTATTAGCTGGTAAGTTTTCTGCCTCAAGCCAAGAAAATTACATTTTCTAATTCTCATMTTTTCATGTTCAAAGCAGAGAGAAAAAGAAGAAAAATCTTATTTTTTACCAGGTACAGCAAACAGTTCAACAGCAGAGGAGATGMAAAGGAAACTTTTAAAATAAGATTTGGTGTCACGAAAATCTTCTCAGAAACTGATCAGGTGCAGTCAAGCAGAGTGTGGAAATGGCAAGACCATCTGAACCAATTATATTTTGCAGAAACAACAACCACTAACATAATTTTGTACACTGGAACCAGTTCACTTACATAACCTATGCATGCTGTTGAGGTCTGTATTTYAATAAAGCAAATGTGCAAATGGCATGGTTCCTGTTAGAAAAGAGTCTTCCATCACAAATAGCTGCACAACACACTAAAATCCAGATAGCTAGCMTTCAGCATCATTTTTGCATCTGTCTAAATTCTTGTTGCAGCAAACAGGATAAAAAGGGTTAGAAGTTCAGAAATTAACAGCCTTTCTTGTTTTTGTTCCATTTGCTGGCCTTTTCGAGACAATGTCTACAATAAACAGTATAATCATCAATAATAGTAATAATAATAAATKATAATAGCAACAGTTAAAAAAACCCTGACTGAATGCAAAAATATTATAGAAACCAAACTATACTATAATGTGGACTTCTTCCAGAACAGCAGCTGTAGAGGACATTCTCTCTCTGCAATTTTGTTCATTTTTTAATTAAAAGATCCCTATTACCACACTTTAACTTTTCTTTTTTAAGAGACCCAGACAAACAGCCACAGAAGAGAACTACAACTGGTGTCAAAACAGTAACAGACATTTGTTATTAATAAGTGCAAAGGCATTCAACATTTAATCACCACAATTCCACCTGTTTTGTTGTGCCTGTTGGCCAAGATCTTCACTAAAATTTAGCACATCATCTTTGCTGAGATACTTCTGGCAAACTCTTCATTCTTTCAGAAACCTATCAAAACAAAACATTTTAATAACCTCCCTGATTAGCTCCAGTGCCACCATTTCAGAGAAGGTGCTGCCTTAGGGAGATGGCAGAGGAGGCAAAGTAGAAATTCAACATACTTATTTAGTGTTTGTAATCTTTTTGCTGCTGCAGTGATCTGAAGAAAAGCAAATTAGGAAATACTGGATAACAAAGRATGACTGGATTTGCCATTTTCTGGTGATATAAAACTCCAGCCTGTAATGGCAATTTTTGCCCAGCACACCACTTTAAGAATCTAATTCAGCAATGTGTTGTTTAGGCTTGATTGGTTTTGTGGTCAGAGATCAGACTGTTTAACTTCAAAAAACCTGAACTAGCATCTCAGTTTTAAGTGTTGCTACAGTTTGAGATCATTAGCATAAATTTTTAGACATACGCAGAAAAAAAATATGAACAAATCCTAGCATCTGGAAAGGAGATTTTTACCCAGGTATTTTGTGGTCAGAAAAATCTTTGTAATTACTATAAATCAAGCCAWTTTTTAATTTTTAAAAATAGATTTATATTTTATTAATAAGAAAGCTTTCCTATCACTGCATTAAAAAGCTTCCCTCCTTAAGGAATCCTTATGTGGGAAGAAAAGGGTCCTTTTCACAATTCAAGCTCCATCTTGCTCCCTTTGTTTCTCAGTGAGCACCACCTGAAAATTTATCCAGCACACAAAGACATCTACTGACTTAACAGTTTCCTGAAGTAAACATTTCATTAACCTTTCTGAGGGGAACAGTTTCTCCTGAGAAGGCATTCTTCAGATAAAAGATAACAGAACAGAGAGACTCCATGAGCAAAAGAGTTTTTGCATTAAAGACTGGTTGGCACCAATAGCATGAAAACCCAAGAAATGCAGAAGYAATTAGATACTAAAACCTCAGCCTTCTTGCTAGCATCCCAATTGTAGCCAAACTCCACTAGGCAAATTGCTGGCTGGAAGCCACTCTTTATTTTCAGATAAAAGCTTGCTATGTTTAATCTACTGTTGTGGTTTTCACATATCCATTCCCTCTAAAGGTGGCAATTTCCTCAAAGCAGAAGAGTAGTCATGTGTGTAGGAGAACTTTAGAGGCTGACTTCAGTCACTGGGGACCAGGTTTTCTTTTCTTTCTTTTCTTTCTTTCTTTCTTTCTTTCTTTCTTTCTTTCTTTCTTTCTTTCTTTCTTTCTTTCTTTCTTTCTTTCTTTCTTTCTTTCTTTCTTTCTTT
>NW_026623247.1:1908050-1913679 GCF_030028575.1 Malurus melanocephalus
TTCTTTCTTTCTTTCTTTCTTTCTTTCTTTCTTTCTCTTCCTTCCTTCCTTCCTTCCGTGCCTTCCGCGCCTTCCGCACCTTCCTTCCGCGCCTTCCTTCCTTCCTTTCTTTTCTTTCTTTTCTTTCTTTCCCTTGTAATGATTTTGTCTTCACCAGGGCCTTGTTCTTTACTTATTTCTCAAATTACCAAATGACAGCACTGACTAGAGTATGAAAAGTGAGGATAAGGCTTGAATCTCAAAAYTCTTCATGTCATAACTGCACTTGAAATAATTTCAGTCATGAGCATGATTTCTTTTCCATAATCCTTTCAGAATAGAAAGCAGGGGTTTATGCCACCTTTCTGTTTCCCTGTCTGGCCTTTTCCAGGATAAAATATATTGCTTTACAGTGCAATTTACCGACAGCATTTTTTTAAAAAAATTCATTTCTCTAAGTGTTTGAATCACTTACTTCTTTTTGTGTTAGGAAATAACAGGTCCTGATCACTGAGTTTCATACATGTGTGAGTCTCCACCTACGTGCAAGTAAGAGATGTGGTAGCAATAGAAGTGAAACAGTGAATAATGGCAGTTGGAACATCCGGTGCATGATCACAGAAACGTGGGCTACTTGCTCTCCATCAGTAGCCATCCTCAGTACCCTGAATTTTGGAGTAGCTTTCATTGTTTGTGTCCSTTACTTAATAGTTGAAGGAGACATGAAATTATTTCTTAGGAAACAAGGGATAGTGGATAGGTAGGAAATAATATCATTTTAAGATATTTGGATGTGAGGAAAAGGCACTTGAAAAATGTGTAATGAAGGACACCTACGCTGGAGTTTCTAAGAGCTGATAGCACAGTCCAGGCTATTTGCAGATGATTATATAAGCTTCATTTTCAACCTCAGACCCTGGATCGTCTGAGGTAAGTAAAAGACATTTAAAATCAAAATTAAAACCAAAAACACAGAACTGAAGAAACAAAAGAAATCCTATAAGCAAAGGTTATTGCTTTAGAAACTATTTCTGTCCACTGCCCTTCCTATTTTCTTGCTAATCTGCACTGGAGCCTGAGTGGTGAAATATTCAGAAGTGCCCAGCCCCACTGAAATCCAATTTCTTTTTCTATTTTTAAAATTAAAGGTCTTGAGTCAAACCATGATGTATTATGCAATGAATCTGCAACAGGAAGAGCTGTATAACATTGCCAGCTAGTGGTCACTTGACTTCAGAGCACAATAACTCAATTCTAGCACAGTTTAAATATTTTTGAAATGTAATAAAACCTTTTATAGTTGTAGCTTAAGAAGATGACAAATAAATTGCAAACATATTTCAGTACCTTAGCTATCAGAACATAAAAATCTGCATGAAGGTAACATTTAGTTCATGAATATGCTAGTCCTTTGTTTATGTTTAGTTTTTCCCAGTGAAATGTACATGAAAATTTTAAGTTCATCAACCAGAATTAATTCCAACATTGCAGGTAACTATGTTATAGTTTCATTAATGTTTTATTTTACTATGTCATCTCTGAGCCATATCTTCTAACACCTGGATAATAATATGATTGTTTTTACAATTGTTGCTAAAGACTATTTATTCATGAGAAGTGAACTCTCACAAAGGCACAGATATTAGCAAAGCAAACTTGAAATGGATACAAAAGAGGCAAAGAAAATTCAGGAGCCTGCATTTATAATAAGGCCTACATTTATAATAATTACAATATTAATGATGCATCTTTCAGAATTCTCTCTGTAATCTAAGGTCTAGCTTGAAATAAGCTGTTTTGTGAAGATAATAATGGGATATGAACAAGTAATGCAAAATACAGAGCAAGAGAGAAAAAGCAGAGAGAAAGAACAGACCCTAACGTAAATGTCATGTCCTGCAAAATCATATACACTTAACTGTTCCTATAGATAGCTTCASTGGCCATACTACCTTTGCGAAAATTAAGTGAGTTGGCATTTGTGTATCAGCATGTAAAGGTCATGCAGCAGAATATACATTCTGGAAGCAGACATTTCCTTCAGACTAACATAAGAAAAAATTGAAGTTTTAGGAAATTATGAAAGAAATTAAATGCAAGCCTGTGATGGTGTAAATACTTATTATCAAAGAGTTCTTAATAAGTAATTTTTGATATGTTAGTTTTTTTAATAAGTTAATATTTTAAAAGCTATATCTATGCCATCACTTGCAGGCAGTTTTAAACTGCACTTCTCACACTGGGATGAGAACTGGGAGCAATCACCACCTTGTAACAAACCCATGTTGGTTCATCCTGCCCTGCAGACAGATCTATTGTGTGGATTTAATTTCTGAGCTGGCTGTGGTTGTGCGCCCATACAGTTCAGAATGAGAACACCCCATGCTCACAGTGCCAGGGTGCACCAGCAGGATCAGTCTGGTTCTGCCTGTAAAGGACAGGGCAAGCACATCCTAGAATCAATCTGTTTAATGCCCTTCCAGCCTCAGGACATCATTCTGCAGAGATTTACATGCCCATTTAATTTTACTCTGACTTCAGCAGGAACACTCATGGATAAAYGTAAGCAGAGCAGGCATCTTTACAATTGATTCTGAGACCCGGGATAATTCCAAGGTGTGACCTGAGATACTGAGTCTGATGGTCACATCCACAGCTGTCTGGAAAACTGGGTTGCCATTAAAATTCATCTGAGGACAATCCCTAGAGGAACAGGTCTGTCAACAAATGCAGAGAGCGACTGAAGAGGTCTTACTCAGAATCCTTTAAAATTAACCACTACATATGATGGAAYGCTTAATTTTGAAGATGTCTTTAAAAAGGGGAGAGAAGGCAGATTTCACCTTTTTGTCCGAAAGAGGGGTTAAAAAAGCAAATTTGTTCCCTTCAGGCTGAATCCAYACCAGCTACTTAGTTCAGAGCAGTTGTAGCTCCTCCTGAACTGACCCTACTGAACAGTTTGCTTTCACAGGATGCTTTTCCTGTACATTGGACAAATGCATTGGGCATTGCAATAGGTCTCTCTTTCACAACAAAGTCCAGTCAGCCTTTAAACATTTCATCTTTAGCTGTCTCCACAATTCTTGTGTGGTGGAGACCTTTAACCATAGGGGATCAAGCTAGATGCAATTCAGAGTGAATCCCCTGAACAGCAAGAGTAAACAAAAACAGAAGTCCAGAATCAGTTTCCAAACACCAATCCCTTTCTGTTGTGCCATATGACCTCCTAACACAGATGTAAAAATAGGTACTGAGTAAACAAAACCAAGTTTCTGTTGCATTGCTAGTCACCATTAACAGAACATAGGTCTTCAAACACATGGACATCTTTCGTTAATAAAATATTTAATCAGACTCAGCAGTGCCAGGTACTGTACATCCTGAGTTTCTGACAACATAAGCAGAATTCCTGCCAAGCACTGGAATTTTTTAATTCTAGACAGACTGTTGTCATCCCTACAAGTATCTAGATTTTCCCAGCCGTCATAATGCACTGCAGAGCTTATCTCATTCAAGTTCTCAGATTCTCCTTCAATAGTTGCAAAAGTATCCAGCTGCTGTGAAAATACTATTTTTCCATTACATTTTCAGGCTCTTGTATCAGTGACTAACACATTTCCTCCTCCAGCCAAAGGATGCTCTGTAGCTCCAGCTTCCCCTGAATCAGACTTGGCAGCCTTGGTCTTGCTAGGATCTAGCACKAGGCCTCATGTTTTCTTCCCCCATTTCCAGTTAGAGGAAGTTTATATATTTGTTTTCTTGCTAAAAAGATGTTGGCAACACTTTTCCAACTAACTTGATAGCTACTAACTTGTGCAGCTACRAGCATCTTGTGTAAGAGCGCTTTCAGGCTGAAAGTCTCACACTTCCAATGCTGCCTATGACTGCAAAAGCACATTAGTCACCATTTGGATCACTCTGCTGCGCCTCCACCAGCCCCAGCCAATTTTTACAATGTTTTATATAATCCCCTTCAACAGCCTTCAACTGCCTACAGCACAAAAACTTTGMACTGCCAAAGACTCATTGATCTTGATTTCCAGTTTTCGCTCTGTCCCACAAAAGCCTTTACCTGACCATGTACTCATTCTCCTCCTTCCATCAATAACTGCAATCAGTACACATACATACACTTTTTAGAATATATATGCTTAGAACTTTTCTTGATGTAGGCTTCACTCCTGTATTGAAAGCAGYATTCCTAAATTTTCTTTAATGCAGTTGCAGAGCTAGATCATCTGCATAAGATAAAGACTAACACYAAACCCTTTCAGAGCTTGCATTGCCACCAAACAAATTATCCTCTGACAGTCTTCCTTCTTAGTAGCACCATTTGCCTTTGTCAGCACAAAGCAAAATGTTCTCCAGCCACTGCCCACTCTACTTGCCATCAGTCATGGCAAGGCTTTTAACTTACCCCTATRTTTGTGGGAAGTTAGTGTAGCAAAATTCAGTGCAAGATATGACAAAAGAAAGAGCTGCTTTCATTTAACAAAATTATCTCAAATACCTATGCATRGTTGCATTCTACAAAGTATCAAGGTATGATTTCCCTTTTTCTTTTACAGGCTAGGGATGGACAGATCAGAGCAGCCCTGTGGGAAGGACTTGGGGGTGCTGTGGGTGAGAGGCTGGACATGACCCGGCCATGGGCACTGCCAGCCCAGAGAGCCAAACGTGTCCTGGGCTGCATCCAAAGCAGCGTGGGCAGCAGGGGAGGGAGGGGATTGTGCCCCTCTGCTCTGCTCTGCTCTGCTGAGAACCCACCTGGAACACTGCACCCAGCTCTGGGGGCCCAGCACAGGAGGAGCGAGTACAGAGCAGGGCAACAAGTTTCATCAGAGGGAACGGGGCACCTGTTCTAGGAGGAAAGGCTGAGAAAACTGGGATTGTTCACCCTGGAGAGGAGATTTCAGGATGACCCAACTGCAGCCTTTCAGTATCTGAAGGGGGCCTACATGAAAGATGGAAAGGGACAAGGGCATGAGCATGAAGTGGCAGGGAAAGAGGGAATTACTTCAAACTGAAAGAGAATAGGTTTAAATTAGAAATTAGGAAGAAATTCTTTAATGTGKGGGTGATGAGGCACTAGAACAGATACATCCACAGAAGTTGTGGATGCCCCATCCTTGGATGAAGCTCTCAGCAACCTGGTCCAGTGAAAGGTGTCCCTGCCTATGGCAGGCAGGTTGGAACTAGATGATCTTTAATGACCTTCCAACTCATTCTATGACTCTAYAGTTCTATGACGCCTAAGCAGTCTGGCCAGAATCACTTGGGCACACCATGGAGGACAAACATTGCTGCCTATGCAACTCTCGCCCAAAAGATCAAGAAATCCCTTGATTTGTWTTGGATTGACTACTGGACATTGACTGGGGCATGTGCTGAACATAATCCTTTAATGTTTACAGTGCTCCAGCAAAATGCCCAAGACTTGTGGTTCTTTTTATTTCCTCTATGAATATTTCATGGCTCCAGATCTCTCACTTTGACAGCTTTAATATTCCAAGTTTTTCCTTCTTGCTACCTGTATGAAGTTTGCACAGCCTGGGTTTTGGTAGCAGGGGGCCACAGAGRCAGCTTCTGTCAGAAACTGCTGGAACAACCAGCAGAGACAATACCTGGTGGCTCCAAAGATGGATGCGCC
>NW_026623247.1:1914747-1970755 GCF_030028575.1 Malurus melanocephalus
CTCTCATTTTCCTGCTCGAATTTGTTAGCAATAAATTCATTTCATATCTCTAATTAGAGACTATTTGTTCTTAATGGTATTTCCTGAGTGATCTCTTCCGGTCCTTATCTCAACGCACAAGCCATTCCATGACATTTTCTCTCTCTTGTCCAGCTTTAGAGGGGAGTGAGTGACCAGCTTTCGTGGTCTGGAATCCAGCCAGCGTCAACCCATCAAGGGTTGACACTATCAAGTCACATGAGTGAAAAACTATATACAGTATTCTGTAGCAATTAACACATACCATACCCTTGCTTGGCTTTCTGAAGCTTTAACACATTCTTCTGTTAACACTTCAATCATACCAGTCTTAATATTTTTGGTATAAACCTTTACACATTAAGTTAATTATCTTAGTTTGTTTCCATTTGTTTTTCAATAATTTAGCCATCTAACCTCACAGAGGCATAACTCCTCCTGTGTCTGACTACTTTCAATTGCAAGTTTATTTAACACAACAGCTGACTCTTGCCAAAGGTGTCCTGCTATTTGCCACATTTAATTATAAAACAGGACTGTGTTCTACTTTTCATCACCCGTTTCAGCAAACACATTTCTACYGCACAGAGGGTGACTATTTTTGGAAAATTATTAAATTAAATTTCTTTTTCAGCTTAATGMAACCCAGGTTAATCTGTACACAAACAGAAGACAACTGTTCAAGGTTACTAAAATTTTGGTCAGGCTTGAACAACAGAGACTATACAGGATCGTGCATGAATAGGTGAGGATTTTTAGTCTATTCAYAGAATGCATTAATGAAATTTATCTCAGATTTCATAACTGGCACTTTCAAAGAGACAACAAGGACTTTTCACTTCCTCAACCTATCTGTCCTGGGGGTTGTCTTATGCAGCATTAAAACCACTTTTGCTTCGAGTTGGTAAAGCTCTTTGTGGTCCTTCAAGTTTAAAGGTGATGCCAGATATCATTTTATCASTTAGTTCAGTATCTTTTTGACATAAGGCAGGAATTGTATTTTCTAAAAGAGCTGTCAAGGTCTCAGACTAACATCCAAGAAGTGTGTAAGATGTTTTACCCAAGCATTTGAAGCTCAGTGCCTTAAGGCACTTTCTAACTCAAAAACCACTCTGGGGTTTGTGGATGGATGTACTACTTCCTCAGCTAAGATTTTCTTCTATGACTAATTTCTCTCAGGAATAAAGTGGTACTATCTTTTTACAAAGACATCTGCACCTTACAGTACTCTTGAGACCATGATGTGAAAGCTAACACTGTGAAAACAAAACTCACGATTTTCTGATATTTTTTACTACTAACAGCAGACTTTCTAGACATCTACAGRTAGCAGGGGCAGACACTTCCAGTCCCTCATGCCAATGGGATTAATCATTGGAACCTCAGGTAGCAAAGAAAMAACGCAGTCAAGTTTTAAATGATCAGCATATACAATGCTCTAAATAGGACTGCTGTGCCACCCTTTCCTTAGACTTTAAGGTCTTTTTTTTTTATTCAGAACAAAAAAAACACAAGAAAGCATCAAACTAGCATTCCTCTGAYAAAAAGAATCTGAATATCCCGGTTAAAGCATGGGTATTTGCTGCTAAACACTGTCCTGTACCAAYTGACACAAACCCCCTCACATCGGCAGAAAAGAACTGTCATCTCAGGGGGAAAATAAAATCGGAGCATGAACAAATAAAAGATATTTTTGCAGCTGTAGGAAAGGACTACCACTTTTTTACAGCWTTTTTGCACTTTAATTAAGGAAGGGTATCGTATTGGAATCAGTCGCAAAATGGACTTGCAAACTGAAACTTGTGGCAGTTGGAGTCTTCCATCTTTAAAGGACAAGTTACCTGAATCTGTAAGTGTTCCTCTGTTTCCTCTAAGTTTGTGGCACACAGGGTATCACAGGAAAATGGATATGTGAGGTGGGGTTGAATTCTTTGACGGCCAAGTTTCTCAGTTTTCAGAAATCAAGCTTGTTGTGCAGATTTTCTTATAGCTTTTGATTCATAGGTTTAAATTCAAAAAACAAGGTATACTTCAGATTTAACCTTGGCCAAAATCATTGTTCAATGTCATGTCAAAAATACTTCATTCCAAAGCTAGGTCTTACTGCAAGGAAAACACTTTTTATCAAAATTATATTAACAAAACTTTCACAACCAGTACTTATCTTTCAATGTAGTTGAAACCTCATAAGGTTTTTTATCAGGTTTGAAAATTCAACGGGTTAGAAAGCCATGTTGTCTTCTTTCCTTCTCYTTCTTCAGTAATACCACACAATCTCAAGCAGAAGTCACTACRCTTAATTATCCTATTTACACTCTGCTCAAGGTAGACCAGCATTTCTGGTAATTTTGTTAGAAATTCACAAGCTGAAACTCTTTGGCTGAGTCTGGAGTCTTCACAATTAGGGAAAAATTAAGAACCCATTTTAAAAGAAAATTTTAAAAATTTAGCTCAAAAGGTACACATGAACTGTTTCCTGTTCCATTTTTATTGCTCTTTCTTCAAATGTAATTACACTCAACACTGAATAAAACCAAATAAATTCAAATATATTTACCACTGACTCCTTCCACAAACTTAGACATAAGCTTATACTGTTGTGTATTTCATAATAAAGTAAAAGACCAAGACCTCAACCAATTGCTTGAGGCAACTGCACAGAACTTTTTAATATTATTGCTACAYGGTAGCAATATTGACGGACTTTTTCCCCTAGAGATGGAAGAAATAGGGCAAATAAGTTGTTTTTACTACCTTCAGTTATTACCTGGAGTCATGAGTTGTTTTTCCTTTTGACAGACGCTGTAATGTCAAGGTGGCACCAGCCCACTCTTGGCGAGGTTCTTTCCTAGGAAAGTGTTTTGCTCATAATAAGCTGCCTGACAGTCTGACCTTTATCACATTTTTCTTTCCTGTCACCTTCAGGAAGGGCAGCTATGGTGCTGTCGATGTATTTTATATACAGACAAATAATTTCAGAATTATTCTCAAACACTGTAAGTTAAGCTCTTCTCTTGATCTTGCAACGTCTTCTGGTAATTGCAATTTTCACTAAAAATAAACAAAAAATCTGAATTTATTTTTGATTACTTGGGTTCCAGGATCAGTAAGAGTCCCTTGCACTCTGTATTTCCCAAGGCACTTTCTCAAACATGCCTTCATGTTTCAAAAATGAAAGCTAACTCATTGGTAGCAAAAGCTTACTTCTTGAGGAAAAATTGAAATCTATTGTCCAAGAAGATAAAATCCTTAACCACTCAGTTAAAGTCACGGATTATCAGCTCTGAAAATAGCTTTTTCCTCTTAAGACTGCACAGAGGCCTGCAACCTCTCTCTGAGGTCAAAATGCGTGCCTTACAAGGAAATGCAGAATGCAACTGACTTAAGTGAATATTTCTATTTCTCAATCTTCCTTTTCAGTTTTACTYCTCTTTCAGTGTTAACACAAATATAAAAGGTACACCTTTGGCATGTACCTTTAAATATTGTATTCAAAATACGCTACTATCCTACTTGAATAATTTTCAATCTTTCTTGAACCACTATCTGCATTGAATTAAAACTCCCAGTGCATTTGAGCATGAGCACAAAGCGTATGGATTAGGTAGCTGAGCAAGCCTATGGCATGTTTCAGCTATTTATAAGCTATGATGACAATGCTGGAAAAAAAAATTGTTTATTATGCAGGCATAAAGAAGTAAGACAGCAAGAAAAAAAAGTTTTTGGGCTTTAAGCAAAATGGAAGGATGCTTAGATCTGCATTTTTTTCTTCAGTGCTTAACACTTCAGCTTGTTACTAGAACAACTTCATCATGTTTTTGCGTTTCTTTTCCCTTCACTGCTTTTCAGAGGATGTTTGAATCACTGCACTGAGAAAAGGCATCAAGTTGTCAAAAATGGTATCTGCATGTCATAAACCAGATACCTCCATATATGATTCTCTCTAACAAAAAACCTTACCAGAACTTTCAGAAAAGACTGCAGTATTTTCCTTCAAAGTGTAAAACACCCTTAAAAACACTCTTCATCAAAACGGGAAGAAGGGGGAAAAATAGTTGCCTATAAAAAGAAGAACTATAAAACAGATTTTCTGGACAAGACAATCACAGAAAAGTTTTCAAGATCAACATTTTCCACATGTGTAGAAAAGTCAKTTGTCATGGCCGATATTGCTTGCCTGTTGTTACCACCAGTTTGTCTTGCATCATCATTTAAAAAGGTCCTGCTGAGTAGGTTTTTGCTTACGTTCAGATGAGCAGAGCTAGCAGCACTGTTTTCTTTACAGCCTAATTTTTTTTTTCTTACAGAATTATATTGATACATGACCATTAAGGCATACATCAGTTAAGTGAYACTTCAGACACAAGCAATTTTTTGAAATTCATAAGCTTAAATTCTCATTGTGATAAGCCATCAGAAGTGGCCATTTTTTCATGACAACAGAAAAAAGGACTACAAAAAATATTCTGACTTCAAAACTAACATGCAATGCAATTGCATTTAAATTCCCCAGCTCTGTACTTCTCAGAGATTCAGCTGGTGATCCAGCATGTACTTTCAAACKAAGGAAGGATTTAATACACTTGCTAGTGCTAG
Source organism: Malurus melanocephalus (assembly GCF_030028575.1). Classification (NCBI taxonomy): domain Eukaryota; kingdom Metazoa; phylum Chordata; class Aves; order Passeriformes; family Maluridae; genus Malurus; species Malurus melanocephalus. Next base: position 1,919,362 of record NW_026623247.1, read on the forward strand.
TGCTGAGAATGCATTTTGCTGAGAAAATCATTTTACTTTTCTGCCTGTTCTGTCCCACTATGGGCAGCCATTTGTGACAAKGGTGGGAACAGAGGACATGAACTTCTTGTTGGTTCAAAGAGATCCTACTTCTCTGTTTGTTTTCAAAAGCTATGTTGTATTATACCTTAAACTTCCYGGGCTAAACACCCAATGKMTGTTTGCTCTGAGGGGTCACTGCCAATGAAGCTTCTTATCTAATCACATCTCTGGCTGGGTGGTGTCCACAGGCTTTGTTTAACCCAATCACATCCTGACAGACAACACAGGGTCACTGTCAATCCTACAAGCTATTTCTGAGCCCCAGCAAGGTGAGCTATAGATTAGATAAAAAAAWTTCAAATATTTTGCTAGTGCTACAAAGTACTTTTTGTTTGCCAGTACAAAATTAATAAGTGATGCTCAGAAATACCTGATTATTTTTAGAAATTTTGGTTCAACACTGTGGTACAGAGATTCAAAGATTTCTAAGTTCAATCCATCTTGATTTTAATTTTGARTATCTATTTATAATAACTGTCACTACTGAAAAAGATACCTCACAAAGATATTAATCTAAATGGAAAGAGTGTTGTTGGTTATGCTTGCTAAATCATGCAAAGATGTATTAATATTCAACTTAATATTCAACTAGTAAGTTTCCATTTTCCCTCATGCCAGTTGTTTGGACTTGTAAACTAATTGAAAGGTCTTGAATTTTTGTATTGTTAACAAATGGATTGAAAGCCCTTCCTTTGGAAGATTTTTTGAAAATGGGTTAGAAAGTACAGGTATTAGAGGTTTTTATGGGTGACACTTTTATATTTCATTTTGCAACAAAATTGCATGATGATGGAAATATTTCCAAACTTCTGTTTTCAAAATGCTCCCATATACAATAACTTTATTTTAAGAATAAAGTATTTGCTTGCTCATTGTCAAAACATCACCTTTATCTTGAGACACATTAAATGATTGCATTTTTCAAAAATATATAGTACTGGCAGGCCCTTTTCATCACAGAAAAGATCAGATGTGAAACAATTGCTTTTCTTTCTGTGAAAGGAAAATCTAAGTTTGACATCTCTTTTGAGCACTTTGCCCTGGGATAACCAGTGAACCCCTGTGGTACAAAAGACTTTCATGATAACTCCCCATCTATTTCCAAAGTACTGTAAAGATTTTAATATTGAATGGTTTGTTTTTATAAAATTAACGACACTGATGACAATGTAAGGCTTTGTGTGCTTTTGTCTCCAGTTTATTTGCTACACTAGTTTGCCCATGAGTAAACAGGAGAATGAATTTCACTTTTGCTCTAACCTTATCCTGAGATCACTTTTTTATTCTATTCAAAGCAGCCACTTCATCAGTGGTTACATTTGTACAGTTTTTTCATAAACCAGCATTTTTAATAAAGAAACTGTATCTGTTGTGCAGCTGCCTTCTCCATTGCATCTTTTTATTAGCAGTTGACAAAAAAGTTGCTCTTTATGTACTCTTTGTAATATAAAAAATCTACCAAGTACCATAAACTGAAATGGGTTAAGGAACACTTGCAGTTTCAAATACCCCACAACCCATAGCTTGTTCTAATATTTCTTTCTTTAGCAATGTTTTCTGTGAAAATACTGGATTGAATATCACAGGACTTTAAACATTGCTGAAAAAATTTACAAAGGTTCTTCATGTCCTGGCTAGTTTGTAAATGCCCTGTTAATCCTCCACGTTAGCTAATGCCTAAAGTTACAATATACACTTGAACAGAAGTTCATTGTTAGGAATAACACATGTAAACTTGTATTTCAAACACTTTGATAGTTCTCAAGGTATTTCAGAGTTTTCTTTTGGCCAACTTTTTGTCGAATCTGACTACCTGGTCAGTGATACCACCATGTAAAGCGGTTGATGAAGGACTTGCACTAGGAGCTGAAGAATCAGCTGTGCAACTTTCTTGTCTGTTTGCCTTTTGCATTATTTGTGTTACCTTCAATCTGCAGGGGGTTTTCTCCAGAATCTCCTTGAGATACCGGTTTGTTTTGTGAGGGTTATTTTAGTTGCAAATAGGTAATATAATCCATAGATCCACTTAACTGGGCACATGTAAATGTCAATATGTCAATACACTGAAAGTGAAAGAATGAGTGAGAGTGTCACTSTCAACCTCCTTCTGCCCTGTGAGGCACTTAATCTTCCCTAGGGACGGCTTGTGTCTGTGTTAAGTGTGATCATCTGGCCTACAGAGCAGATGAGAGTGCAGTGCCAAGACATGTTAAGTATTAGTAAAGTTTGAATTCTTAATATTTTTCAATGAAAAATATTAATACTTTATTCCTTGCACCTTGTACCCCCTGCTGTGCTCAACCTCCAGATAAGAGGCCATTACTCCAGAGCAAAATTTATTGTAATGTAAGAATATGCAATAATCGTAAGACAGTGCCTTGCTTCCTCAGAGTGGTAAAGGGCATGCTTCGTTGGGGCAGCTGCTGGTCTTCATTTGTGTTGAGCTGTGCTTCTGATCTAGAGATACAAAGCTCTAGTTATTCTGATGCAATTTACCTTCATTGCTTTTTTTTAAATTTTGTTTTCAGAGAAATCAGACACAGTCTTGTCTCCCAGAAAAAGCAGGGAAAGACACAGGGGATAACACAGATCTTTAAAACTATTCTTGGGAAATTTGTTTCCTTTTACTTTGTCCTCAGAGATTTTGCTCTGCTGTTTACATGTATTTATTKTGAAAATATGATGCTACTGTACTTTGATTATACTAGAAGATTATAATCTATGATAAATAAACCTATGACTTAGATTGTTTTAACAGGCATGTTAAGCAATCTGTTCTATATGCTGTCATGAATATGTCTCCTAACAAGAAGAGAATTTAATTTAAAAAATTGTTTAAAAATCCTGGTCATACTTTTCTGCTCTGGTCCACATGCCTTCACTTACAGCATTGTCCAAGCTCAGTTGGCTAAGCTGAGGCACTTTCTGATCAACCTGAAAAAGCCTGTGAACCAGGGTGAATAGATAGGCAGAATGGCCTCTTTTTTTACATGCTTGAGGAAATTGATCATGACTTTTAGTCCTCTGCTAAATGGCATGCTGTCTCACAGGTTCCATTTCAGGAGCTTGATGATGAGATTGATCGAAGAGTAAAATCTTGAATCCAATGTGTGTAAAGAACCAAATTAAATCAGTATTTTATTTTCTAGACRATCTCTCTTGAGAAGTCTTACAGAATAAAAGGTACTGTTTGTCTTCTATCATTGCCTCAAAATAATCTTGCTCGGTTTTCCAAAATAACAGTTCAGTAAGAGAATGGAAGATGTAGGGCAAAATTCAGGATACAGTCCTAGACCTAGCATTGCTACTTTGTTGCCCTTGAAGCCATTTTTCTGTTGGTATAAATGTGCCTTTATGGCACAAAATGATGCCCTGTTGTGAAGACATTTCAGGAAGAAAACTGCCCCAGTGACAAACCCTACAGAACAGGATAAGGAGGAGCTCAGGTTAAGAAGCTCCTTGTTAAGATTTGCATGCACATTATCTCTAAGGTGAGCAGTGGGGTAAAAGAAATGGGAGGAAATACATCCTTTGGGAACAGAGAAGGAGCTGGGTTACAGGGGCTCCCTCCTGCATCGGCAGAAATAGAGACATTTCCAATATTAAAATATGTGCCTCGGTGGCTGGAAATCCAAGGCATGTAACAGACTCCTCTCCTATAGAGAATTTTGTGGTTAAAAACCRAAAAGGACGGAAAGCGGGCAGGCAAGGGACAAAGACACTTCATTCTTTCAGCAGAGATGGTGCGCACCRTGCTTTCGCGTGTCTTACCATGTGGGAAGCCAAGATGGTGACTTCTGGGGAGACCAGGGGAGGAACCCACCACCTCGTGGCTTGAGAAGCCMATGCCCCAGAGCCCAGAAACCCGCAGCACATCACCTTTTTACCTTTTTATCATGTACCCAGCAGTACATACACATCATTTATAAACAGTAAGGGTGTATTGTAAAATTTGTTTTTGGCATCCAGCTCTGGACTCCCCAGCACAGGAAACCACAGACCTGTGGGAGTGAGGAGGCCACAAAGATGACTGGAAGACTGAAACAGCTTTCCTCTGAAGCTGAGAGAGCTGGGGTTGTTCAGCCAGAAGAAAAGAAGGCTCTGGGGTGAGCTCTCCCATATATAAAAATGGGTTGTAGGAAGGAAGAGGCATTTCACCAGCACACATAGTGACTGGACAAAAGATAAAGAGTTTTAAAATTAAAAGGGTTTAGATTGGACTTAGGAAAGAAAATGTCTACATTAAGGGTGGTGAGGCACTGTAGCAGGTTGCCCAGAGAAACTGTGGATACTCCATCCCTGGAAGTCCCGGCAGTGCTCAGGGTTGGACAGGGTGGATCTGAGCAACCTACCCTAGTGAAGGATGTCCCTGTCCCATGATCTTTAAAGGTTCCTTCCAACCATTCTGTGATTCTGAGATTCTACTTTAAAAATCTGTTTCATTGCTGGAATACCATTACTGGAATACCATTACCAGTAATACATTTGATAACAGCTACTTTTAACACTAACATATTGTATTTAGTTCCATGTATCAAGTTGAAGACATTCTACCCTAGGATCACACAAAACCTACCCAACTCCAGTCTGGCCTGCAGCAAAAAAGAATATCCAGCATAAATGCCCAGGCTTGAATTCCAAGAAATTCAAAGAAAAAAAAAAGCCACCAAAGCCTTGTTAGAAAAAGCATCTTAATTCTGCAGTACTGTTCAGATCAGAAACTACTCTTGGGGTTTTTTTTTCTACTTTCATTCTCCACTTCTCTATTCCAGTGGACACCATGTCAGACACCAAAGGAATTTCTAAGCAAAGGAGACTTTTCACTACACTTGATGACACAGATACAACACAACAGAACAGGATTCAGGTACTGTCATCCGACACCAGGATTAAGGCACTTCTGTTCTGAAGCAGCAAAGGCAAAACAATAAAATTGGAAGAACGTACACTTACTCACGAAACCTAGAAAGCTTAATATATATATTTATTATGCATTAGGAAGCTCATTAACTTAAAAACCAAACTGCATAGTACAAAAGGTTTCTTATCTGTGCTCAATGTGGAACAAGTTTCAAAATATATGTTTTTAAAATTTCAGTTCAGTCAATACACAATCCTTTTAAAAAACCGTATAACTGTCTGTACCCTCATTACATTTATAAATACATGATTTAGACAGCACCCCATCTGGAAAAATTAAAACTCCTTACAAATATCTACATATATTGCATACATATAAAACATTCATAGAAGTATTCCATTAAAGTTGGGTTTAACAGTCCATTTACACTGCAGCAAAATACATATAAATCTGTGGATTCTTCATAAAATGTCTCTAAAAATTAGCACATTTGTAACYATTCAAAACTCCTCTGAAGCATCTTTCAGAAAGAAAATTTGATATGAATATATCCATGATATTCAGCAGGTAAGACAGTGATATGAAGGCTAAATATGATTAATAACTGAACACTAAGAAGCAGTTAAGGCAGGGGTGAAAGGAATTAATAGGAAAAATTAGTTTATATGGCAGATAAAGTGACAAAATGCAGTACATACATATATTTTATGATGTAAACTACTCTGGCACCCACTCAGAAGTCAGAAGTGTCTATGTTTCTGACACTGCTCATTTAAAATTAAGATATTATTTTTTACAAGCAAAACATTAATGGGACCTGGCTCTCATCTGACCTGATGGCATCTGGATTTGATTTAAGTGCACAAAACTGATTATTCCAGAATGCGGGTTTAGGGTTTCTGTATGACCTTCATTTATGGGTAATTAYTGTCATGTGTGATCACAATCAAAATTTTGCTACCTTGGTTTCATCACTTCTTTCTGGCAACTACTGGACTTCCTGTTAGTAAATAATATTCGAGAATTTCATTGATATCAGTATTTCAGGTACTAGAACTACAGAGATCAGTGCCTCCCATACCATGAAGACTACATGTGCCATACATGCAGACAAAAGGCATAAGAAATGCTAAACAAGCTGTAATAGTGATGGCAGAAATTGTTCTGGCTCAAACCTGTTTATTTCACATTATCTTGCAATTTTGGAACTGAACATTCAAACTTTAAAACAAATCTTCTATATATTTAGGTTTCTACACAATATAGGAATTTGATGCAGTCCAATATTGGGTAGAATCACACCAACTTGTGACCTGCTGTCCTAAAACACCACTCCTGCAAGTTTGACATCAACCTCAAGGATCAAGTGGCCTCCTGTCACAGCTGCCTTTCCCTCAAAGGCAAGATATTCTGTACCTCCCACCAAGCTTCCAGAGACACATTTCAGTGCATGACTTTGTTCTACAGTCCCCCCAGAATCTAGCCTTCATACCCTGCTATCCTGCAGCAATGGTTCAATGTCCTCTTCATTACTTTGGTCTAGGTTGTTACTCAGACTATTGCTGATGCTGTTGCTGTGTTTTTTGGTGCTGCTGACTTTGCTGCTCTCAGGAATAAATAAGGCGACTAGAAAAGCCAGAAGAACAATGCACGCTCCAACCAGGAAAGGTGGACCAGGAACGATCGTTCTCTACAGGAAAACAAGAATAAAGAATTCATGAAGTTTCAGACATTGACTCCTCCATTATGAACTACACCACTAAAGCAGGAGATAATGAGGATATATTTATGGTGACTAAAATTTTGGAAACAGATTCATATGTGCACTGCAAAGTGAATTTTCTTCTACAATGCTCACAAATTCCTCACCAGATCTCCACAGTGATCTGAAAACCAGAAACACATAAAATTGTCTAYTGACAATAGGATTGCCTAGCAAATGAAACAGATATTGACTGATGCTTTTTTTTTATTCTTTTTGCCTTATGTAACATGCCTGTTAAATCAACATGACTCCTCTGATGATTAATAGAATAAGGTTTCAACATCCAGAAGTACAAATACTCAAYAAACCCTAGCTTCACCGTTTCATGGTTGAGACACCCTAGAATAAAGTAAGCCAAATAAACAAGCATCCCAAAAAAACCAATGTATGAGTGAGCAAAGTAACAGCAGAATATGTAGTACATACCATTCTCACTGTAGAGACACATAGTTGATGTATGATAACTTACCATTTGGAAGTATTCTCTCTTGCTTCTAAGCAGTTTATTTTAAAATTTAAAAACATAATTTACCCACATTTTACAGCCCCAAATAAAAACAAACACCAGAAAGGTTTTAAGATCAATTTTAAAGCAGCCAAGTATGATGACAAACTTCAACAAAAGAAAAATGTCAGCAATCCAGCTTTTTAAAATTTTTTAAACTTTTCTGTATCTGTAAACTAAAACTAGATAAAAATCAGAAGATAAAACTTGTCAATCCAATGTTTTTATTCCTGATGAAATGTAGGAAGCTATTCTCATCTGAASTAGGAAAGTAGCTAAACATAAGCATACAGTAACAGGGTATTTCCCTTGCCTCAATTCTGTTTCAATCAGAGGCCTAAATTTTCAGCTGATGGTCTGTACAGATAAAGTATATAAACATATTAAAAATGTATCTTAATGATATCAAACCTTCAAGAGGTGCTACACACACAAGTACTTAAAGAAGTAATAAACTTCCACAAATTAATACACCCATTTTTAATATAACAGCTAATTCTTCTGAGTAGCTTTTATGAGTATTACACTACTATGGTCTTTTTGAAGGGAGTAAAAATCTTTCAATCTGTCCTTGTTCATTGCATTGCCAAGTGTTGTTATTATTACTCTCCAACACTGCCTATGATCGCACTGTTTGTTGTAAGGGCTTCCTGTAAATAATTATAATGAATCCATCTCACTCAAACTTTAGTCTCAGTAAACTTACATCAAAACAAATTATCTGGTACTGTTACAATACTGAAACTAATGCTGCTACTACTGTAAATCTGAATATTCACTATCACATTTAAATTACAAGCTTACTAATTTAATAAAACTGAAAAGTGACAATTAAGTAGTTATAAGATATGAAGATTTTATATCAACAAAAAAGAAGACAGATTTCTGGCCTTATGAGTTCTATGGTGCAAACTGCACATCAGATTTTGAACTTACTTTATCACTGGGATTTTGCTTCGTTTTTATTTCAGAAGTGTTATCAGGTAGCAATTCATTGAGTTCCACATGGAAAAGAAAGAAAATAAAGCCATACAGTGCTGGTCCAAGGCCATTGCACAGTCCTCTTATTCCAGTTATTATTCCTTGGACAACACCTAATGAGAAAAAAAAACACCAAGAGTCAGATTTTTTTTTTTTTAAGCAAGAAAGGAATGCTCAAGAGCCAAGAGTTCTGAGTGTATTCTAATAATTGTTCCAAAAGAGATAATTTCATAATTATTTCTGCATTCTAAGATGTAAGAAATACATTGAAGACAAATCTGTCAGATTAAAATAATCCTCTGCATCATCATATAGTTCTGTCACTATACTTGCAGATTACCGGAAGCATTATGTTTTTGAACACGACAGATGAAATTTATGTGAAGTTTTCAATGTTAGAGCTCTTTCAGTCTCAGCCAAAGCCTACAATGAAGATAGCAGACCTTAAATGTGGTACCCATTTAATTTACTTTCAAGTGAAATTCAGAGTAACGTATCTAAGTGTTTAGGACTGTGATTGGGAAAATACACACACACTGAGATTAGGATTTATTTAAATACCAAGTAGCTTACTCAGGACAGTAAATTAGGTGTACAGCAGTAATTTCACAATACCTGACTCACTGTAGTTTTACTCACTGGATTYTTCTAAAAGCTTAATTAATCAAAGTGCTAATAAAAGGTGTATTTCTGTTTCGATTTCATTAAGTGATTATGGCAACAGAGCAAAAAGTGTTTGGATGACATTAACATTACATATTATGAGTCTACAAAATGCTATTTTACAGTAATCATAGTCTGCTTCCTTCTCAAGGCAATAATTTGCAAAATGGGAGGAAAAAAACATGTAAAAAAGATAACTGTCCAAGGTTTTTACTTCATAGGTTGGTAACATGAAAGTTTAACATCTTCATGCCACTAGGTGGCAAAACCTCTGTCTTTAAACTATKGAAAGCCTTAGCTATTAACAGCAGCTTCCCCTACATAAAATCAAAGTTCAGTGTCTTCTGTTATCTTAACTAAACTATTCATTTCCTGATATAAACAGAAAGATTTTAAAATCTTTTCAATTTCATCTTTTCAAACAATTTTAGATCTTTTCCTTTCTTTAAAAAAGAGAGGAGAATAATGTAAAAAAAACCCATGTAAAATATTGTCTTTTGCACTTTTCAAACTCAACAGAAATCTACTTCCCTTGTACTTTTCTGATTTATTGCACTTAACTCACTTCATGTTGTACAATGCTAAAGTATAACTGATACTTAAAATTTACATATACAGTATATTTTAAAACTGAACACTAAATTCAGTTCTTATATACCAGAGTTTGTGACGACTTGTCATTTAACTTTAAAGGAGGAGTAATTTCTGACTGTATATTACTCTTCAGATCACAACCAGTAGATTTTCTGTCTTCCCAGATCAACTGGTTACTTTTGACTTCCTTTTCTATTCCTTGTATTGTATCAAATAGGGCCAACTTTTCTACAAAAAATAAAGCTTCTTGCTTACATTTACTTCAATCTGGTAAAATATGCAATTAAAAACGTAGTATTGTTACATTAATCCTGTCTATTAGAGAATAATGCATATAATAAAAGGGAAAAAAAGCAAGTTTTTGTTCTTTTCATAGTACTTCTACAGAAAGATAGAAAATAAGTAGTTCATCACATACTATGTATTTTATAATGCAATTATGATGAATTTGTGCACTTTCTTCCTCCTCTACATAGACTGGCAGACTTCCACAGCTACTACCAAGGGAAAACTCACCAAGACAACTTGAAAAGTACGCCTAGATAACTCTTCTCCTTTCTAGACAAAAAAGCAGTCTGATGCATAAAAAACAATTCATCCAATACTCACCTTGTTGATCTGCCTCTGCATTTCGTGAAACCAGAGCACTAATTGCTGGGAATGTAATGCTTGACATCGCTGCTACAGCTCCTGCTGCCCACATCATCCTGTATTAAATACATAATTCAAATTAAAAATTAGATTGCTTTTATAATTATTCCCCACACTCCCAAAAGAACCACAAGGACACCCTTATTTCACATATAGTGCCCTTTGAAATACTCTAATCAAAATACCTAGAAAATGGAAATTATCTGGTTTTCTTCCTGCTCCCCTCCCACATATTATTCTGAAATTATTGGAAGGTTTGCACATTTGATTTCATTCTATCCTAGCAGAGAGAAAGAGGGGAATGTGAGTGAAGTGGGCTTTCCTCTCCAAATGCTGTACAAAGGAACAATTTCCCAGGGTGTCCCAATTCTCTAGCCTCTCCAACTGACTAGAAAGTTCTCTGATAAACAAGTACTCATCCCTCTCAGTAAGACAAACTTGATAAAAAAGCTGTTTGACATTAAGGTTCTAGCTGCCTCTACTTACAGACAGTTTCTCCAACAGAAGAAACTCTATAGCGTTTGTAAGACCAAATACTATTAGAGTAAGAAAATATGTTAGAAAAACAAAAACAAGTATAGGTCCAGTACCTAACTGATAAAAATGCGTCTAGTGGAATTACTAGAGGGAACATACTACTTCTTATTCTGCGAGTTAAATAAAATGCTTTAACCTCATTCATAGACTTTACACTCAGTGGATCAAAATGTTGCAAAGACACCCTTTTTAAAAGGGCTGTGACTTACACTGTATGTATAGAAAATTCTATCATTCCTACATATGCAAAATACAGACCAAATTTTGGTACMGTAATGAAAATGGGAAAGCTTAATTCACAGAACACTTAAATACTCATGACAACAGAATTAAATGGTAGAACTTATTGGGAAAAAAACTGCCAGTTCCTTAACAGGTGTGTACACACCAAAATGTATGCTTACCAAGACTGAGATCCAAATCCATACCAAGCCAGCTGAAATATCTGAAAGCCAAGGCCAAGGAGAACTGTGTTTTTGTTGCCTATAGATCTCATCAAGATACTGAGAAACAAAGTCTGCAAGAGAAATTGGTTAAACCAAAAGTTGCTTTAAAATGTCAGATTGCTAAAGTAATTTTCCCCATGAAAAATAATTCAGAAGACTTTTCAAATTATAAGGCAATTTATACAATTTGTCCTTTACTTCCCCTGTATTAAGTCCAAAATACAGATGAGTCATTTCAACATTTAATGTACAGATATTCTTAATTCTTCAATGGTTACCACCCCAGGACATCGAAAAGCAAATGCATTACCTCTGTATGTACACTAGATGACAGTGTCTATTTCCAATGCAAATAGGCTTTCATTTTCACCTCCACAAACCTATTTTACTACAGACTAGAGAGTTCCAGAAAACAAAAACTGATACCAAGGTAAGACAGTACAAGCTGGACATTACTTGAATTTACCAGTATCTATAAACACTGGAGAAATAATGACTGTTAGCTCAGGAAAAAGTAAACTCCTTAGGTCAGCTGAATTATTATGCAAATTTACATTTAAATTACAGTAAAATTGCTGCTTTGTCACCTTCATCACACACACTGAAATTCGGCCAAGGCAAATTCTGAGGCACCATTAATTACATTTTTTACTGACTCTTTGCACCACTGATACGCCCTTTTCATTTGCACATGTAAGGTAACACCAACCAAAGATCAGTATTTCTATTTGTTAGAAGTGTTATTGCTGAGGGAGAAGGATATCCGAATTCAGATGCAACAGCAAGAACTTACAGCAAGAAGCAGACACCTTCTAGTAAAGCAACGTATACATGGAGTACTTGACTCAATGAAGCACACAATTTTCTTTAAAAGGAGAAACTCAGCAATGCTTCAGTAGAAATACAGAGAAAAAGAACAGGACTACAGAGCAGAATACATTTCCTCTCTTGTCTCTCTTCCTGATTGTATTGGGTCTGGCTCAGATGGAGTTAATAGCACCCCTCACAGGTTATGTAGCTGGAAAGGTGTTGATAACACAGCAGAGCTTTGGCTACTGCTGAGCAGTGCTGGCAGAGCATGAGCACTGTCTCTCAACATTCCCCCCACATCAGTAGACTGGGAATGGACAAGATCATGGGAGGGGACACAACTCAGCCAGSTGACCCAAACTGACCAAAGGGATAATTTGCTCCACATGACATCACCTCGGAGAGAAATGCTGAAGAAAGGAGGAGGAATGGGGCATTTGTTATTTACAGTGTTCGCCTTTCAGAGCAACTGCTATGAAGCCCTGCTTCCTAGGAAGTGGCTCAACAGTGCTTTCTGATTGGAAGCAGAGAATAAACCTTTTTTTTTTTTTTTCCTCTTTGCTTGTGCATACCTAAACTTGCTTTTGCTTTAGTAAACTGCTTTATCTCCACCTATGAATGGTTTTTACCTCTTCCCTGTCTGGCTGGGGAGTGCTGGAGTAGGCACTTGGGATCCAGCCAACATCAAACCCCCACCCTAACTTTCTCATTTCTCATTTTTAGTTTAAAAGCTGAATAGAAAAAATAGAGTAATTCCATTTTCATGTGTTCAGTTATTTCTGGAGATATCCAACATGCCAACACAAATAAGTATTTATGAAGCAAAGATGATGTCAATAAGCAGAGACAGTTTCACTAAGCTGTACTCTTCAAAGAGCTCAAAAATCAACAGTTTCCTCATTTTAACAATGAAAATTATGAAACAGAAGAGGAAGCCATCTCAGAGATTTTTAGCAGGAATACTGGTCTGCCTGAAGTATGACTGGCAAATGTGAGTGCACATAACAGCCTCAGAACAAACCACAGAGCAAGGATTAAAATAATGACTTTAATTGATAATGAAGGCCACAACTGACACCAGTAAAACAGATAAACATTGATGAATGTGTTGTTAACATCAGAACAATATGACCTTCATTCTGCTTGAATGGCAACAAGGTTACAACATACTATATGCCATTCCTCTTCTATACCCACAAAGAAACCAAAGATCACATCATAAAAACTCTGATTTACAAAAGACATAAAGGATCCATTGAAAAATCAGCCCACTTTTGCCAATTAAGACATATGACAATAAGATACCAAGGCCTTACAGCTCCTCATCGCCCAAGCTGAGCCAAAGTAACCCTGGAAAGACAGGGTTGTATGAGAGTCTGATAGAACAAGGCCATTGAATAGGTGCAAGTAGCATAACTTTATTTAAAAAAACACATTTCCCTTACAGATGGCCTTGCATTAAGTAAAAATTTTAATGATTTTAAGTCAAAGTTCCAGGGAATTTGCTGATCCAAATTTAGCTTGGTTTAGTTTAGTTTTGTAATGTCCAGATCCAGTACTTCTAAGGAAAGCTGGTACATAGCAAAAGATTTACTCAGACTGTATAATGAATACAACCTACTGTGAACACAAGATACTCTGGCAGATTAGAGCATGTAAAAAGATCTTAATCTTAAATGAAGCACTATGAAGAAAAAAAGCTTACCTGAGCTATTATGGATAGAATGCCCACCACAGCTATAAATGCTGCAATGCTAGCAGATCCAAATCCTATAATCTGTAAAGAAGCAGAAATCGCATCAAACAAATGCCAAACACAATCCAAGACAATTGCTAGCAGTGAAGTATCTTCTTAAAGAAAACACTCATGCCTGCTTATACTCTAGATCCATTAAGGAGCCATACAGAAGTGTCCACTTTCAAGAATAATCCTTGACACTTTGCCAAGAAAACTATGAAGGAAAAAAAAAAGAACTGCCTTAAAGAGATGGAGGAAATCATGGATCCAGAAACTGAAGTATTATATCCCTCCCACTAATACAACAGGTCTTCAACAGGCAAGATTCCACCACCAGACAGACCCAGAAACTGCTGCACTGATGAGAACACAGGTCTGCTTAAGGTTAACACATGCTTAAGTCATTGCATGGCATATGCATCAGGAGTCAAGTTCCTGACTTAGCAAAGCACCCTGCCTTTAATTAAAGCTTTACTTTGCCAGGAAGCAGGTCTCTGAAAGAAGTCTACAACAAGAAAGAGGTCATAATTTAAATATCCTTAGTAAGATGGGAAGGCACCAACATTTACCTGTCTCAAGTACAGAAAGAAACTAGAATACTGGCCAGCCTCAGGCAGGTATGAGAGCAACACTGTAATGCAGATTGGAAGAACTGTAGGATCTTTTTTAACCTTCTTCAGAGACTGTAAAACAAAGCAAGTATTGAAATATTTGTACAAACTCTAGTGAAAACATAATAGATCGCCTTTTTTAAATCCATTTTTGTCCATGCATACACATCAAAACATTAAACATGGAAACTGTTAAGCTGAATGTTAAGTCACAAATGCTCTCTTTATATACAGTTTGGGGGATCCAATTCTTCTGCGATGTTTCCATTAAGATATTTGAAGCTACTGTTCAGTGCCAAATCACAACTATTCCCTGAAAACAGTGTTATATAACAGTAAGGGAAATGAGTAATATCTTCTATTGAATCTCCATAACAATAATTTCTTTTGAAAAATGTAGCAAATAATATACATTTCTTACACTTGTTCATTGATGATATTCATTACTTTAAAGAACAAATAAATTGTGGAAAACAAATTCTGTAACTGCAGTCTTTCAAGCATACCATTTATCTCTCAATATTCACAATCAGTTACCAGCAGGATGGGTCTTATGAAGAACAATGACTCTTCCTTAAGATACTTGGGCATAACAAAAGCATAAATTAACTGAAAAAGTATGACTAAGTGAAAAAGTTACTACAAAGGCTGCATGGCATGTTTTAGTCCCAGGATTCCTATATATGCCTGTAAAAAACTCAGGCTTTATAGATACATTCTCTACTAGAAAGAAATCATATATAACCAAAAGTGGAAATCAAGAGTAAGGAGAGATACAGCCAAAAGTACAGTTACAAAGTGAATATGTAAAACCTTAAAATATTGGCTTTTGTGATGTAAGAATTCAGCATTTCTCTTTGCAATAAAACAGAGTACATAAGTTAAAAAAGTTAAGTACTGAACCTTTGGATATTACACCTGTTATGATCTAATTATTAAAGGTTCTTAGAAGTACTTCTGCCCTAATTAAGGTGCAAACGAGACCATGTGCCAGTCAATAGTATGGGTTTTATTTGGTAACAAATATGAGAGGGAGAGAGGGGAAAAGAGAGAAAGGAAGAAGAAAAGAGGTGGGGGGGCACAAAAGCACCAAACATTGTTTTCAAATCAAGAATTATTTCATCCACAAAGTTTGTTTTTTTAAATGTAGTTAGATCTTTTTGAGCAAGAGCAGAGAACAGGGACTATGGTACACTGAATAGTCAAGCTATCAATAAAATTAAAGATTTCCCACGCTTACAAACTGAAGTTAATAATTATTACTTATTAATCATAAAATATTTAATAATCACTTATTGAAGCGCATCTTACTGCAAAAGGGTCTGCCTGCTCCCACGATATAGAAGATCCCCAAGAAGCAGGTCTTATCTTTTCCGGCAGAGATTCTGGTACAGCTAGCAGGATGAAGCAGATATCCACAACAGCCACCAACGTGGCCACTAGTACAACCAGACTATCTCCGTAGCTGGCAGACAGATATGCTCCAATAGCAGGACTAGTTACCAAACTTGCTGCAAAGGTGGCAGATACCTATGCACAAGAACAGTTTACAAATTCATCAGAGTGGTTATTCTGCCATTACAGAAAAATGAAGTAACTTGCTCATCACCACTACCTCTCCCCAAAATTGTGGTTTAAAAAACACACAAGTAAAAGTTTAAGTAAAAAAAACAAACCAAACTAACAAACAAACAAATAACCAAAGAACAAGCAAACAAAACAAAACAAAAAAACCAAAACAAACAAAACCACCCACCATTTATGACAGTAAATACAGCTTATAGAGCCTCCTCAACAGCATACCATACTAGATAGAATTAACAGTCACAGATCAGGCTTGGCTCAAGGGAAATAAACTCTTACTTTTAAATACTAATAAAAACCCCTTGGTTTTCTAATTATAAATTTTAAGTGATTTGACTTAAAAGGTTCTCAGTACATTTAAATATACTGCTGAACAGAAGTTCAAAGGCTATGGACATCTACCAGTGGACTGCCAAAACCTAAACTAATGTAGATACTAGGAAAGCAAACTAAGCAGAATCATATTACCATTGGAAGGATTAGTTTGCACTAAATTATTTTCCTTATCTTTTGATAATTAAGAAAGGATATGACTAAGTTACTAAAAATACAGTTTTATGCATTTTTATCCATTCTCACTGTTTTGACCTTAGAAGAAGTCATTCTATACTAAAAACAAGTCACATAAACTGGAAGTGCAACTTAAGGTGATAGAAAACTATTGGTAGATAAAATTGCTTGCATTGCCTTTAACAACATTTAATTCTTTGTTTGCAAAATTTAAAAGAAATTATTTCTTACACATGCTCTCTATACAAGTTGTCAAATATTTGTTCTGTTCCCTTAAGCACATACCACTCTCTTCACTGCCTGAACTCTTATGCAGTGCCTCGAGATATGGTCTATTCCTTTATCAACCTCTTTACATCAATCAGGAAACAATCTGGGCACAAAGCAAAGTTCAGTATGAAGACTATAATCTATACTTTTTCTCAAACGAGCATATCTTACCAGTCCATAGGCAGTAGCTCTTTCATGTTCTTGTGTTACATCAGCTACGTAGGCAAATATTACAGAAAAGGTAACAGAAAAGATTCCAGATACTGAAATCATAGCGAAGTACCACCTAATAATTTAAAAGCAACAATTAGAAAGTTTGAACTAAGATCTCTTGCCATTTATTTTACTAATAAGCAAGTTTGTGTTTAAGTCTAAGAGGAGCGTTCATCAAGAAGTAACATAGAATTTTACTGGCAATGAATGATTGTGCAGTCTCACTTAAATACTGGAAAACAGCTTTTTAATGTTTTATATTCTTCTGTTTATTTTACATTAGCCTAAAAGTAGAAGTGTCCCCTTGAGGACGTGGCACCTGCAGACTTTTACACTCTTGAGTTAAAGTTGTGAAAAACAAACTACCTTAGAAGTTATTTTCTCAGCCAGTTAAGGAATAAATTATCATATATATAATGCATAGAAGCTGAACTCTAAATTCATTCAGTGTGCACAAAGTTCTTTTGTAATTCCTCCAGGTTTCACAATTAATGTAAATGAAACCAAACTGAAACTGCTCTCTGATCAGTACAGATTTGGTTTCAAAGTCCTAATCCAAGAGTTAAAAAATATCACTTGCAACAATTATACTTTTCTGTGGCAAATAAATGCTAAGATTCATTTAGCTTCAAAAATGTATTAATTGCGGTCAGTCATCAAGGGAAAAAAAGAACAGCTGAGTTTTAAACAGAGTTAGACAGGATTATCAAATTCTTGCAAGTACTATTTTACTATTTCACATTCCATTATTTCTACTTTTGGGATCACAGTTTAAACACAGCTGGAACAGAAAAGCTCCAAAACAATGAAGTCACATCTTGAAAGGAAACCTGCTTTGTTCATGTCTTACTGTTCCTCTCCCATTTCCCCAAACTACTTCTCTGATTGAATATCTGCTCTCCTGACAAGCTTGCTACTGCAGTTTGTACCACTTACCATGGGCTTATTCGCATTAATGGAATTGGGACACAGGTGAAGAAAACTGTAAGAAGAAGAAAAGATCTTCTTCCCCAAGCATCTGAGAGAGCACCTATTAGGGGAGCACTGAGAAAGGACAAAAAACCCTGTGACAGAAGAAAAGCAATGAATATGTTGTATCTACATTTCCAAGGTTCACTTTAACTACAGTATAAGAAAGCAATAAACTTGAAAATCTGTTTTAAATTAAACACAGAAACTGTAGATAAGGGAAAGTGTTCACAATTTGTTGTACAGTCTAGTTTTCTGTAGTTCTGATGCTTTGTTTCAAATCTATTAAACCTGAGTGAGCATACCTTTTTCAAGATCCATTTGATTGAATATAGGAGTAACACAGACTGCAAAATCTTTAAAATCTCCAAAATGCAGTCTAATTCCACAAAGGAACATTATCTTAGCCTCTATCAACAGACTTAGTGCTAGATTTCAAGCCCAAGTTGCCCTCTAATTTGGACTGTCCTAAGAGAGTTGTGTGCAACGTAATTGCTCTCTGAAACAGATTTCATAGAACGCTTATCTCTTTGCACAACATATTCATTACGTACAGTACATCTGTACAGTTCAAAAACTATGAAGACCATTTAAGCAAGCCTGACAACTTGAAATCATGGGACACTATAATGAGATCCCCATGGCGAAGATCAGACTTACATGTACCATAAAACCAGAAAAATTTGACTAAGGATCAAATACTAGGTCTTCCAGAATTTTATGAAGTCCTAGAATCTAGGCCTTAAATCTGTTCTAATACAGAGGAGAATTAAAATAAGTAAAGGACTTCACAGGTTTGTTAACTGGGGAATAATTCTTCCTAATTAGTACATTCTTCACTTATCAGCCCAACTCTCCTCTAAGTCCAAACATTAGTAAACGCATGGTTCTCTAAGCACCCTAATTAACACACTGAAAGTCTATTCTGGCTAAATTAGCTTACCTCTCTTATTCAAATATAGTCACAAGTTTAACATATGCATACAGACTGCCGTACTAAATAACTGTTCTGCCAAATCCTTACAAACAAATCTGATTTCAATGTTTTCAGTAAGCAGATTGAGAGCAAAATCTGTAAACCCAGACTACCAGATCCTGGGAAATTTAGATGTCCTACTCATTCAAAATTAGTATTTCTGCTCTTTAGAATCAGATTTCAGTGCCATATGATCTAACAYGTTTTGCTGGCACCAAAAACACCTCCAATGTTTCATGAACAAAATTCTAAAGAAAAAAGACAAAGAAGTACAAGCTCACTCTAGTCTTTGATTCTGTTTATTAGACCTGTTAGAGCAATCCAAACATTTATGACATTAATGCACTTTTCTAGAGATATGCTCTGCACAAAACTATGAGGAACCTTCTATTTACTGCTTTTAAATGAAATACACAGTTACACTGCACTTCAAGTGAAAAAAACTTAAAAGAAAACAGGAAGAGGAACACGAACTTTGTTTTTCTTTGAGAACAATGAGAAGACAACTTCCCCTTTCAGTCTGAGATAAACCAACATCCCGAGTGCATTGTGTTCTGGCAATCCACTGTGCAAGACTGCACGACAGTAAGTCTATCCAAAAGATGTCATGTTCTTACAATTAAAAGCAATGCTTTAGATTTGTTACATGATATAAATAATTTGTGGGTGCTATAAATTATCTCAGTCATAAGTTACAGCAAGGGCTTTGCAGCCYTTGCTTTACAACAAAGAAGAGACTTTAGTTATGCTAGAAAAGTTTTGTGGCCACAATTCAGCACAACCACTGTATGAATGCAGTGGTATAAGTAAGATATAAGCTGCCCTGAATATCTTGACTAKAACAGAATGTTCAAAAGTTGATTAAAAAAAGACCAAGCAATAAAACCAACCTGATGAAAATTACCTCTTATGCCACATTTTAAGACAAAATCACATTGTTTAAGTGCTTCAGTTTCTATCTCAATGGTATCATCATAGTTGCATTAATCTACTTCTCATATAAATCATAAAACATTAGGAAACAGACAATAAAAACCTAGCTCCATTCTCAGAAAGACCCTTATCAAGATTACAATAGCTACAAGTGGTACCTATGCAAATGAGAGTAATTTAAGCTTCTGAAAAACATTCCACTTGTTTCAAGATCCTTCCACTTAGCAGTAAATTGAATAAAGCTTAAATTGAGCCCAAAAAAAAAACACTACAGTGAAAAAATGGTTTAAGAATTAACTACATTCTCAGTGTTTTTATGTTCTTATAGAAAATGTGGGTGAGACAAGCTAAAATACAGAGATATTTTACGCAGAATATTTAGGTCAGGTTTAAAAAAATCTTACCTTAACACCTTGAATAAGACCATTCATTAAAAATGTATGATGGGGGAATGTTTCATGTAAGACCTGACAGAGGGAGAAAAAAAAAAACATTACTTGAATCAGGACAGACAAGATAAAATTTATTCAAAGTTTAAATTCGATTTGTAAAACAGGACAGCTTTATGAGGACTTGCTAAAAAAAGTATCCTATCCCCAAACAAAAACTAAAAAAAAAAACCCAAACCCAAAAACCCCAGAACAACCAGAAGAAAAAAGTATCTTCTATTTGTCACCACAAGAAAATGTAAACAGGATTTAATATCAATTTATCAGAGTAAATTCATCTGCTGGCACACACTGTAATGCAGATAGTTGGTTTGGGACACTTGTCTCAAAAAGAGGATCAATGTAAGCAAAAACAATCTCCCTGTGGTACAAATTACAATTTTTTTATAAAGTTAATTCCTTCAGAATGTTGATGCAAACATTTCCAATATTTTGGAGTGAAAATGAGATTCAGCTAACTTATTCTGAACAAGGAAAAAATAGTGCTATATTCAGGACTGAACAAATAGCAGCTACTAAATAGCCATACAAATACTTCTGAATAACAACTAGATGCTTACAAAAACTAGCAAGAGTTCTGAGTGTTTAAATACAGCCACAAATTCAAGTAAGGTGCTTTACCAGTAGTCTTAATTCAAGGGCAAGAATGTTAATCTATGCTAAACAGATTTACCATAAATATGCAAGAGAGTTAAGGGGCTTCACAGGTGCTAGCTAACATGGTGATTAAAAAAAAGTTATTGTGATGTTCAAAGCATGCATGAACATGCTCAAGAACAAAAATTCATATTCAAACAAAATTCACATTCATTTGCTCCTGTTATTTATAGGTAAGCGCCATCAAGAACAAATACTACTTGTATGAGAAAGCTATTACGCTGAAAAAATAGAATACTTCAGCATCACTGAAAAGTATCAGCATTATTTTTCTAGGAAGACTCAGACTATCAAATCTTATGTTTTATAAAAGTTATGGCCCTCATATTAACTACTGGGCAGATAATTCTCCTTATTTATACTCCTTTTCCCTTCTAATGTCATCTTTTGGCTAGATATCTAGAACAATTTTTCACCTGTTAGAACACTGATCTTATTATATGAATTGAGGAGAAAAAAGGGTTCAAATTAGAGATCTAAAAGTAAATATCTTCTAAGTTAGTGAAAAACAAAACAAACAAAAATGGGAAACTCAGGGACTGAAATCTAATTACTGGTGAGCTGTTTTCTAATACTTTTTCCTGAGAGGCAACCACTGCTGAAATTAAGTTCATGGTTTTTGACATTAATTTGTTACTTTATAGACAAGAGAAATGCAAGTTGACAAACTGGTAGAGGGAACTGCTTTACTGAAGTTCTATCAATGGACAAGTATTCAAAAAATATATATATTGAAGACAGAACATATCATTAAGCAATTAATATCGCATATGGTAATTTACTATGGTTTACAAGTCCATAAATAAAAGTAATGTCCATAAGCTTTGGACATAATTATGCTTTGATCAGAATAGCCTTTGTGTGCTTGATAAACACTTTAAATATTTTCTTCTCCAGGTACAGTGTCATRTAACAACATTACTGCTTTGCTAACAGATGTCAAAAGAAGTAAAAAAGCAATTTACAAAATTAACTTTAAATTCTCTCAGCTATCAAAAACACACACAATTTATTTTCATAGTCCACAACTATGTGGACAACTAGTCCATTTTAATCAGATTGAATGTTGACAATGACCTCCAGATTCATGAAAAAAAAAAAAGAAAAAATTAAGTGACCACAAGCTTTGATCAACAGACTAGACACTTCCCTTTCCGTCCTTTCTACCTGACAAACTTGATTGAGCAAAAGAAGGCAGTTGGCAGTTCAAAGGCTGAACCTAGCTCATAAGAAATCTCTACATTGACTTCTAGTACTGCTGCCTGATAAGCCGGCCAATGTAAGCTACCACAAGTACATCACAAGGCAGAAGGGTGCAAAGTATCAAACCAGACCTGAAATTATATAAACCCAACAGCAGCCTTTCAGTGCTTGCAAAGCTGATTACAAATAAAGATGATCATCCTCAACTATGGAATTATTCCAACTGGAGTACACTACTGGGAATTATTAAAGAACCCACTTAACATTTTGTTTCATTGACCTGGTGAGGTTTTAAAGATGTGTCAGAATTCTGGTTTGCACACTTATCCTTTTAAATGAGAAGTGTCAAGCTTGAGCAAGTTGAAATTGAGCACTTTGGTTAAGAAAAAAACAAAGAACAAAAAGGGATAGGAAAGACCACCTARCAAACTTCCCCATATTTTGACAATGGCAAGACAGAATAACAAGACAGACATTTTGTGAGACACCTGCTTCATGGAAACATGCTAACTGCTTATATGAACTTCTTTATTACTAAGCTTTGTAAAAAGTTCAGTGATTGTCTTTTAAAAGGTTAGACAAACACATTTCAAGAGACACATATATTATTTATTTGGAGTTTGGAGAAGGAATGAAATTAACTCTTTTAATCCCACAAAACTTTGCCAGCCATCTACTCAAAGTGCTCTCAGATATCAGCTGATGAAAAACCAGACTAACAGACTTCTTGAGACTGCTCACAGCAGGTCCCATTACAACAAATAAAATCTATGCCTTCAAATGAAATGCTTCATATCCTATTACCAAACACTCAAATTATCTGTCCATCAGGAAAATAACCAGAACAGATTAAATACTTATGAAATCCATTTCTTACATGAACGCCTTTACATTTCACATGGCTGGCAAAACAGTCAGCCCACAGGAGYGTACACAGTTAATGAAGGATAGCATAATTTAATTGTTCCAACTGGAAGATTAATCAAATTATTAAGTCTTGAAAAAGCAAGGATTTCCAGAGATACTTTAATCAATATACTGACGTTACTCTAGGAGGCAAATAAGAGTTAAGGAGTAGTACAACCGAGTTAATTTATTTTTTCCTTATCATCTAGTCTTTCGGCACTCCAAATCTCTGCTGCTAAGACTTCTGGAATTCAGGTTGAGATACACAATAAATATAAAACAAATTAAAACCTAAATCCCTAGGAATTAGCAAATAAACATTTGTCACTATCACCACGATAACAGCAGATARACGATACTTACCGTTAGCATTGGAGTAGTCAGGAGCCCCCAGGCAAAGAATTCTAGAAATATGACCACCACTGCATGGTACACACTTGGCCGACCAATACCTTGTTGCTAAGAAAGAAAAACATATGCAGTRGTTTACCCATCCAGTTCATTACATGTGCAAAAATCTCCTGCAAACATGTTTTGAGCAAAACAGTTTTCAGCATGAACTACTAACCAAGCCCTTGGGACAACAATAAGCCAAACAAGGGAGAGAAACTTGTTTTATATTACAGAACAATTAAAGATCTCTAGGGAATTTAAAAAATTTTGTTCCCTTTGACAGTTCCTGAAGAGATTTATTTGCCCAGACATTGCTCTGTACTGCTCTCACCTCTAACATGCCTTTAAGCTTTCTTCCCCTTGAGCATTCTTCACAACTGTTCCACAACAACGTGACAAGCAGTATACCTCTCCCTGCTACTTCCACAAGTGGCAAGACAGATCCACTTTAATAAGATCACAGCACTATTTCAACAAAACTATGACAATGCACATAATTAGAAGAGCAACAATTTTTGTACTTGAAAATGCCAAAGTATGAGAAAATAAGGAAAATATGACATCTGTACAACAGTTTCCTATTGATTGCTGACCAACTGATTCTATGMTTCTGTCTGCAAACACAGACTACAGGCTGAGGAACCATTCTACTGGTCCAGTAATTCCAGGAAGAATGAGCAAACTATCGAAGTACTCATGATTCAGTGAAAGTGCTGCCATTCAAGATCTAAGGACTTGATCCCAGATGAGAGTAATGAAAACCAATTATTTAGATGAAATAGGCAGAACCCTTGGATAAGGCATAATTAATAGAACTACTACAAGTACTTTCTTTTCTTTTTTTATTCTTCCCAAAAGAGATTGAAGCAGAAGTACKGAACAATTTAATGCCCTTCAGAGCTGTGACAGTAATGGTTGACAAGGGGAGACTGAAAGATGTCATTCCTAGATTTCTGTAAAGCCTTCAATGAGTTCCACATGACACCCTTATCTCCAAACAGGAGACACATGGATTTGAAGAGTGAACTATTCACAGGATAAGGAACTGCTGGATGGATGCAGTCAGAGAGTTGTGGTCAATGGTTCTGTGTCCAGGCAGAAGCTGGAGACAGTGGTGTCCCACAGTATCTTCACTGGTGGCACAGACAGGAGGATTGAGTGCACCCTCAGCAAGTCTGCAGATGACACAAAGCTGAGCAGCACAGCTGACACAACTGAAGGACAGAATGCCATCCAGAGAGACACAGACAAACTTGAGAACTGGGCCCACAAGAATTTCATTAAGTCTGACAAGGTGCTGCACCTGGATCAGTGCAATCCCAGACATGAGCACAGATTGGGAATTGTAGTCAGAAAGCAGCTCTGAGGAGGACTTGGGGGTTCTTGTGGATGACGAGCTGGACATGAGCCAGAAATGTGCACTCACAGCCTAAAAAGCCAACCACATCCCAGGCTGTATTAAAAGGGGAGTGAAAGGAGGGGATTTTTGACCGTCTACTCTGCCCTCCTGAGACCCCACCTGTAGTACTGTGCCCAGCTCTGGAGCCATCAGCACAGGAAGGACACAGACCTGTTACAGTGGGTCCAGGTGAAGCCATGAAGTTATCAGAAAGCTGGAGTAGCCCTCCCATGAAGACAGGCTGGGAGCAGTGGGGTTGTTCTGCCTCCAGGAAGAGAAAAAAGGGCTCCGGGGAGACCTCACTGCGGCCTCTCACTGCTTCAATTCAGGGGTCTTTTAGAAAAGAAGAGTGACTTTTTACACAGGGAGAATGTGATAAGGAGGAATGGTTTTAAATGAAAAGAGGAGAGATTTAGATCAGATATTAAGAAGAAATACTCTAGTCAACAAGTAGTGAGGCACCGGAGCAAGTTGCCCACAGAAGTTGTGGATGTCTCATGCTTGGAAGTGTTAAAGGYGAGATGGCTGGTGCCCTGAGCAATTTATCTAGTGGTTGTAATCTTCTTCACTGATGGAAGGGTTGGAATTAGATGATATGCGAGGTTCCTTCCAATCAAAAGCATTCCATGATTTTTTTTTCATTTCTAACTACCCCTTGGCACAGTAACCGTTTAACATAGTTTTTCTGTTCTAAAATTACTTTTTGCCTTTCCCCTAACAACTATCCTCCAAAGGACTGTTTTTCAGTATTTCCAGCCAATTACACTCCAAGAGCCATTACATTCCAAAGCCATTACACTCCAACAGAAGTGTGCAATTTAATAATGCAGGATTCAGCTGAAGGGGCATTATCCACTAACAAATATCAACCTGACTCATTTCAGTGGAGAGCAGGGCAAGCATGAAACTAAGGATCTTCCACTGAACCCAGAAAAAGTCAAAATAATCTATGATGAAGGCAGAGGCACAGACACCTTTGGTGTTTCTCTCCCTCTCTGTAACTTTGATCCAAATTGCTAGAAATCATATGTTTAGGAAATGTTTGCATTACAAGATTCATTTAAGCTAAAGGTCTGTAGTAAAAGCTTTAAAGAAATTTTTATTGTCTAAACACTAAATGCATTGATCTCTAAGAATTTTCAGATTTGTCAGTTTATCAAAACCTGTAGCATCAGTGTATTCTAGCTAATAAGCTTCAATTTATTTTCTACATTGCAGCTTGCTTCAAAGCATGAAGATATGAAGAAAACAGTTTTCTTTCTCCCGGAAAACAATACGATACCACAGATCAAAGATTATCTCTGTAAGRCTCATAACTTTCAAGCATTATTAACACTTCTCCATAGGTTACCAGGCAGCATTTAATCCCTAAACAGCAAAGATTCCAAAGGCTATGGGGGAAGAAAAATCCTCGTCATATAAGAAGTCTCTAAGTACTTCTATATAAGGCAATAGGATAATAATTTTCTGAATTTTTTTGCCAAGATATACATCAATCAGACTAGCATTTAACACTGATTACACAGAAGTCTGAAGATCCCTTCCACAGCAATTTCCTCTGGAAAAAAAAGCAAATTTCATAGTAGAGAGTAGGTAAGGAACTACCTGAACCTTCTCCGACCTCTACTTTATTTCCCTCACACCTTTATATCACTAAGCAGGTTGCTGAGCCATAAACATCCAGTCTGCATTTAACAAATGTTTCTAATGCCACTAAAGATGAAGTTTTGGAGTGTTTCGGGGTTTTTTTACAATGTTTTTATAACATGCAAATTTGATCTGAGCTTTATATGGTTTAGCAGAAAGATGATGTACACATATTGTCAAAGACATGTATGGAGATTAAAATAGTCTGAAAATAATTTCTGGCAGCATCATGCAGCTTACACATAGCTTAACAAACAAACAAAAAAAAAACCAAAAAAACAAAAAAACCACAACAAAACCAAACCAGAAAACACCATAGCCTTTTAGATTCAAGACATTACCTGGAAAAGTAAAATTCAAATTGTGAAAAGAACATGTAGGTGTCAAAACTAAGACTAGCATCTTCTGCAAAAGGCTGCAACTAAGCCCATGAAGCCAGGAAAATTCACTGACATTATCAAATCGACTGATGCAGATAGTTACTTCTGAATGCTCATCTTTTCCGTAGTTCTCACAAACTCTTATCACAAAAGCTTTCAATTTTTAATTAAGCATCAACTTACTTTTTAATAAAACCAAATAGTGTATGATTGATCACGTACACAGCTTGGTTCACAGTTTACAAAAGGCAACAAAGTTTCAAAATCAAAGAGCTTTCTAAAAACATTTTACACTTGCTTTAGCATGTATCTGGATCAGAAGTACTGGGTGTGGCTCATTTCTGCACTGAGAAAACTCCACGTAACTTACATAAAAAACTTTGCATATACAAAAAATGGCTATAAACTTTGAAACACAAGGATCTTTAGGTTTCTTGAACTAAGCAATATGGGGGCAATCCACTGAATTCCTTATGATTAAAAATACTTCAAAAGGATTTCAGATATAGCACAGATGTAGTCAACATACAGGTTGTTTGCCTCATTCACTGCCCTCAGAACTGGAAGTGTTTATGTTAAAAATTAAATGCCCTCAGGAAAACCTTAAAATCGTTACAGGCATATTTTCTATTCACATGGATCATCTTCATGTGACAGACTTGTGTGGGCTGAGAAACTATGCAAGAACATTGTAATTGCCTTCAAATGCAGCTGTTTGTAAAGGTTTTGTACTTGCACAATCATTAATGAGCAAAACATAAGTAATCTTGAATGCTTAACAAGTTTGAGCCCATCATCGTAAAACCTGAAGTCCTAGAAGTTCTAACAAAACATCTGCTATTTCTCTAGTTTTACACTTTTGCTCCTTCCTTTTCACAACCCAATCCTGAAAAACTCTTTTTTTTCTTCTGCCTTTCTTGGAGTCAGAATAAACCCAAAACTGAATTTGAAGGAAATAGGAAAAACTACTGGGAGACAGTACAAACTTTTTTTTTCAAAGTGAAACAGCTGTTGTACACTAATAAACCCATGAAAGAATGTCCAAATCTTAAACTCATCTGGTAATAATTGCTCATAGAAAAGGAAGGGGGAAATGCAATATAGTATTAGTACTAAATCTTATCTAAGAATATCTTTATCTTAGACACTCTGAAGAACAGCTAGTACAATTCACCCTAACATAGTCCACAGCAATCTTATAGCCAGTCCCAGATCTGCAGAGCAAAGATAGAATTGACAGTATTTATTTATTATCCACATAGTTTGTATTTAACTATTTATCTGTTAATTAAAGTCTATAATGTAATAATTTATATTATTTGAATGACTGAAAAAGCACCTTAGCATCAATGTCAAGCATGCATGTTTATTTCTCTGAAGAAATATGCTTCTTTGAGAACAAAATCACTTCTCACTGTTCAAATCCTTTAATTGTCCAGAGCATCTTTCCAAATTTTTCATATTTTGTTGAGGGCCACACAGTCCTGCTAGGCAAATTAAACAAAAGGTTCGATTGTGAATATATAGCAGGCTTTTTTTTCTCCCATAAGTGTGAGGCAGCAGAGCAAGATATGAGTTTTTTATCCTCGGAGGCTTTGATTCCATATCCAACTGGAAAAGTCCTAGGCAACTTGCTCAGGCCTCACAGCTGATCCTGTCCTGAAGAGAAAGGTATCTCCCTAAAGTACCTTCCATTTGCATAATCCTATTATCTCTCAGGCAGATAACAACCAAACTCAAGCTGAACTTCTGAACCCACAAACCACAGGAACTTGCCTTTGTCCCCCTACACAGTCCTATGGGAAATTCCTTCCCACTAGGCAAAACAGTCTCTCAGAAGAGCCTACTGGTTGCTCATTTTACTTGCAGTGCAGACATATCTTTGCAAAGAGCACTCACTGTCCTATAATATGTAAATCAACATTCAAATGCATTCATATGACTACTCTTTTAATTTTCAAACAGAGGTATCTTGGATCCACCTTAATTCCAACTGTTCACCAAAAATGCTCAATTTGGTGGAACTGGCAAGAAATCAGTGCAAAAATACAAAGAATCCAAGTGAAAGTGCTTTCCAACCTAGTAGAGCATTTTAGGTATGCCGGGTGAACTGCAATATAAATCATAAGTAATTAAGATTATACATTGTCCAAACTTGTATTTCAGTTGCAAAACAAACACATTAAGCAGATCTGGGCTGGAAGATCACTTTCTCAACAGAAAGTTAAGCTAAACCATATTGCACAGGTCTAGAGTATCAGAACCACAATTCATTCAAAATGGAAAAGCCTGTGAAGATTTTGCAAAGAGAAATTGTGCCTTAAAACGTTCCTGGAGTTCTCTAAAGAAAATTCATCCATAAGATAGATCACATTAAGCCTTCTGAAAATTCAGTAAACATACTCAAAAATGCTCACCAAAAGAAACAAAAAAATAAACCAAAAAGCCCTGCTCACACAAAAAAAAAACACACACACACACACACACACACACAAAAAAAACTCCAGGAAAATTTAAAAAAAAAAACCACTGCAATCAGTTCATACAGCACAGCAAGGTTACCAGATAACTCCTATTGCTCTGTCCTAGCACCTATGTTGTTCAACACATTCAGAAGTGAGCTGTAAAAAAGGACAAAAGCAAAGTGATGAAGTTCACTGATGATAAAACCCAAACCACTTTGGAAGAGTTATAGGGCAATGGTAAAGAACAACAAATGTTCATGGAAGCAGTAGAACAAATTAAATGGCAGACTAAAATTAATTAATTTAAGCAATGCAAACAATAATAAACCATTTTAATTCCACATACAGGATGACTATAACACAGGATGTGATCCTGGAAGAAAAAAAAAAGTTCATTGAAAGAAATGAGTCTAGCACTCAGCAGTAGTTAACTACGTATATGTGTTCAAAAGATACACCCTGTCAGGAAAAAGATCATCACTGTATTACTGCACTAACCTGTGATGTGGCTGCGTTGCCACCCCACTGCTTCTGGAATTTTGCCTACTTTTATTAGATCTACATAAAGATCTTCCTCTTATCCCATGACTCCTTAGTTCCGAAGCTTTAAGCAATATGCATGGTTGAATAGTCTATTTTACAGAAGCACAGGAGGCCCACAGAAAGGGGTCTACCATCAAAGGAATGGAGGAATACTGAACCAGCTTCCTCCAAACAACAAAATATCTGCAGAAAGATACAAAGGAGATTCATTGAATTGGAAGTGACATAAAAGAAAAAAAATACTAAAATACAAATAAGTAAGGGGCATTTCACACAATTTATTCCTGAGGTTTAAAATGTCTTGTATATTGTATTTCCTGCTGGGAACACATTCCTGTTTTAAGTTTAGACTGGTTCAAGTTTAAGAAGCAGGAATATTCTAAGGCATGTAAAATATGAAGAAACTTTCTGGTTCAGTCTTCATGGCTGAGGTCACTGAGGTAGGAAGAACAGCCAAGAAAACAAACGCCATATACCCTGCCACATTCTGAATGCTCAGCTTTAGACAGTACTACATTGTGTAACTAAATTACTTCTTACAGAAACAACATATAACCAGCATATTACACTASAGCAAGTTGGAAGCCCAATTATCTGTTCAAAATTTATTCATAAAACATAGAAGTACAACACTGAGATATTCTTCTAAAAAGCACTGGCTTTTCAGTTAATTCATATGCTTCTCCATTGGGCAGATAGTTACTCAAACTCATTTGAACCTCCAGTAGGCTAGGTTTGGATCTTCATAAGCAATAATATAAATACAACTTGATGATTTAAATGTTAATTGCTATAGCCTACAGTACTTCTCTTGGAACACAAAACTGTCCACACTGATAGAACYTGGAGCAACAGTACCACTAGACATGTAATAGCAGAAGTGCCCTCTCAGCATAAATGCAAACTAGAGTGATTTATTTTTAAACAGTGCAGCTAAACATTCCATAACAGTTCAGATTTAGTGTCAATTTAACATGATGGGAAGATTCAGAGTGGCACTGGCAATCTTGAGAAGGCAATATTGTTCATCTTTAATTATTCAGATTTAACAGGAAAAATATCCTGTGTGGGAGAAAGCAGTGCTCCACAAAGGACTAAACACCCAATCTCACAACTGAATAATGTGTTTACTACTAGCAATACAATTTAAATTTTACAAGCAAGGGATTTAAGAAACCAGCTTACTGAATTCATAGCTGTTTCAGTAAAGTCTCATAACATTAAATCATGCTTAGTTTTACTGTGCCGTATTTTTTATGAAGTATAAAAAAGAAAAATGCTAACACTAAGGGCAAGAACATGCAATTCTTTGGGTACATACAGTTGTACTTTACTGTGTAAAATAATTTCAATAAAGGTTGTCAAACTTTCAAGACGTACAGTTCAGAAGGYTTATATCATGTTTCCAAAATACATAAAGGACTTGGGCTTCACAATTGCTGAGGCATTTTATAATGTCCAAGAACATGAAACTATCATGTGATTATTTCTCAAAAAGATACAGAAGTGTGACTTTTCTTCTGAGACCCTATTTGGGATTTTTCCCATAAAAGCACTTTATTTAGACAGTATGAGACTGTTACTTTCCTGAACAGACTCCTTAGTGAGGCATTATTTTACCAATAGTAGGTTGCACAGAAATGAAGTACATGGCGTAAATATTCTGAATGCCATGCTAAGTTTTATCCCCSCAGTGTTCATAATTCAGATGTAACAAGATTGCTCAACAGCTAACAAAGTGACGCACAATATCATTTACCTCATTTTTTGAGACTCGCTGAAATCATGGTAATACAGCCAACAAAAAATTATTTAATTCCACTGGAATTTACTTAAACGTGCTATTGTTCTTAGTAACTCAATTCGTAAGAAGTCATTTGTTCAGCCTCTAAATTTCACCTATTCGATTCAGTGAAACCAATGCATTCAATAAGGTGGWGTTACAGCTAGAACAAAAACCAAAAGTTTCTTAGGCCCAAGCTSGAGGAGTAAAAGGAGAAAGCCTTGCACAAACTGACAGACTTGGTTATCATATCCTTCCACTTTGTTCTACTGATGTGACAAAAGAGTAAAAATAAAAATGAGAAATTAAGACATTCTTCACAGATCAAAGAAGCAGCTAAATCAAAAATTTCACTTCTCCATTTATTTCTTCAACAGCAGTCCAAGCAGCAAGCTTCCCTTTCAAAATGCCAGGGATGCACTCCTACTGGAATAAAAAAGAACTCTACAACTACATATAAAGCTATGATCCAGTGCCTCATATTTTATTGTGAATAAGCTCTTTCAATAAAGTCTAGGCAAGGAGAGTGGTAGCAGTATGACAGCCACGTGAGAATCACGGTGGAGTGCAGGAATTGCAAAAACAAAACAGACTGTTCAGTCAGGAACTGAGCAGACCCTAACGTCATTTAACTGCACTACTGGTATACCAGTGTACAGAAGATAAGGCTAGAACCCTATGCTCCTCTCTTATATGAGATGTTTTAGAAGAACACAAAGTCCTCCACCRGCACACCTAAGAGGGAAGGAACAAAAAATACACTCAGAAAACAAAAACTGAGATCTTTTCATAAAACTAAGAATTTATGYAATTTTGAAGCTAAATTTTCGAACCTATTACAAGAGCATCTATTAAGTACTCAAAAGCAGTTTTTAACACTTAATCCAACTTTACCAAACATTCCATCCATTAAAAAGAACTGACAAAGTGCCTTTGTCAGTTATGGATTTAATTTCCATTTGATCTTTACTTTTCAAAGTTAGAAAAGGAAACCATTTCTTTGAATTTCTCTTTTGTTTTTCTTTAATGTGCTTTCCATTTCCTAGCCTTTGTTCATACATTACAAAATTAAACTGTTTTTCTTCTATATAGTGAGATAAATGCTGTTTCTTTCAATCATCTGAGCTGATTGCTTCTGTTTCTTATACATTAGCTCTCCAAGACTTTTAGAGGTATTTTGGTAATCTGACTTCAGATTTGRTTACTGCATCTTGTATACTGGACTCTTTAATGGGAGCTGCTGCACACAAACATGGAACAGCAACTCTACCACAGAGTAGACACAGTTTGATGTTTACTTCTTGAAGAATGCAACCTCTTTTTTGAATAACCATTTCTAAAAGACAGCTGAAAGACTCAAATACAGAAATGATGCATTACAAGTGTGAAGCAGTCATTTTGGAATTAAATTACATAAAATAAATTACTTGACCTACGAATTCCACAGAAAAACATTTCTCAGTATCTTCCCTGAGTTAATCATCTATTAAAACTACCTTAAAATCTTCATCAAATACAAGTAAGGTAGAAAGAATGTATGCGCATCAAACAGCTGATTTCAAGGAGGTTTTTTTTTAATATTTTTCAGCTCTAGCCATGATATCCCATTAATGTTACACTATTAAYGCTTGGCTAAAAATAATTCTTCACATTGACATCAAACAGCACACTATGTCGTGTCTGATAGCAGAGATGTTTATCTGTGAGAGGACAGGCAACACACAAAGGAGATGCTGGATCCCTCAYACTGCTTTACAACTTTTAGATATGCAATGCTTTCAACATACCCAACTTTGTGAGTAAACTAATATTAAATTATTCAGGTACACATCAACATAAATGTACCCCAAGAAAAGTTATTAAAAACTAGCAATTCATGCTGCAAAAAAAAAATTATGTGATTTCAACTTGTTGAAAGAGATGCAGCAGGGTAGGGCACTGCCTCGTTTTGCACCCGGACCCTTTCAAAAACTGCCAGTGCCAGGATCATCTGTTTTGTTACTTTGCATCTTTTATTCCATCCTGACCTCTGAACTAACTCCCAGTAAAACAGGATGGGTTATATCGCTTCAGCCAGTACCATTCTGCCCGAAACAAGTCACCTGTTCCCACCTACTGTAGAAAGCTCAAGGAATGTGATCTCTGATCTGGTTTTAAGGCACCTTGTGAGCATACTGACGTACTGACGGTAAGGCTTAAACCTTTTTTTTCGATAAGCAATTAGGCAGCGATACCAMATTTACAAACGCAACTTTGCAGCGAGTGCACAGATCACTCATTTCAAGCTCCCTTTTTTGCACAAGGAAATCTCACTGCTTAGTGTGAAGAAACAAAACAGAAAGCACAGCAACTCAAGAARACTGCATACGGCAACTCCATGGGCTCGGTTCAACAAGGAGCACCACCTAAGGCAAACTTAAGTTTTACCGACCTGGCAGATCGGATTCATATATTTTAAAAGAAAAGTTATTTACAGCCACCTGCTCGCAGGTGCGGTTACTCAGGTTACTCCGCCCGGGATAAACTCGTAACGAATGTACCGGAGCTGTCAGGGAAGGGCAGGGCAACTCAGGGCAGGGCCGGCCCGAGGAACCCGCCGCACCCCAGCTTCCACAAGGCACCCAGGGACAGGACGCTCCGAGAAGCGTCTCGGGGGGCAGCTGAGGGGAGCCGGCCCCTCACGGGCGGGGCGGGCGCTGATGCCCACGGGCCGCCCGGCCCGGCCCGCAACGCMCGGCCGCCCTCAGGGCCGGCAGGGTCCGCACGCAGCCGCCGCCGCCTCCGCGGAGCCCCCGCTCGCACCCTGCACTCACCGAGCCACAGCAGCCCGCCGTCAGGCCGACCCTCCTTGCCAGCATGATGCAGCCGCCCCACCTGGCGCCGCCGCCGCCCTCCCGCGACGACGGCGGCGGCGGCGGCGGCTCCTCTTCCTCCTCCTCTTCCTTGTTGGCCGCCCGGGCCCGGGCTGGCGGCGGCTCCGGCTCCGGCTCGGGGCTCATGTCGCTCCCACCATGGCCCCTCCCGGAGCGGCCGGGCCGGGCCGGGGGCGCTGCAGCGGCCGCCTCCGCCGGGCTCACGTGACGCCGGCCCCGCCCCCGTGCGGAGCGCTGCCGCCCCTGAGGCGGGTTCGAACGGCGGCGCGGGGCCAGCTTCCCACCGGGAATAACAGCGTCCCTGAGCATGGAAGGCAGATCTGTGATCATCGAGCCCACCCTACGACCGAACACCACCCTGTCAAATAGACCATGRCGCTAAATGCCACATACAATCTGTCCTTAAACACCTGCAGGGACGGAGACTCCGCCACTTCTCCGGCTAGCCCACTCCAGCATCTAATCACCCTTTCTGTGAAGAAATTCTACATAATGTCCAAACTAAACCTCCCCCGACATAGCTTAAGATTGTGTCCTGTTGCTCTGCCTAGGAAAGAGGCCAYTCCTCTCCCTCATTTCAGGTGGTTGTCGAATCATAAGGTCACCCCAGAGCATCCTTTTGTCCAGGCCATATCCCTCAGCCATTACTCAGCTTAGGTAAGGCTGACGAAGGAGAAGCTATGCAAAACAAAAAAAAAAAAAATAGTTTTACTCAAAAGCAGGGGTTTAGGAACAGCCACCTTAAAAGGATGTTGAAGATAGACCCCAAAGAATCGTAAAATGACTTCCAATAATGGGTGTGATTATGTCGAATAAAGTCCAGGAATTGCGGACAGCTAATGAATATGTAATCAGCATGCATGATAAAATCTCCATCCAGCACTCACACTGGAATGGAGAAAGGATTCCCCAAGTTACCAACATGCTGTAATAAAGTTTTCCAGCTCTAATATTCAGGACTGTATCAGAAATTTCTATCTGGTCAGTTTTGGTATCACTGGGAAACTCCTTGCAGGAGAGTGAGGTGATGGTGCCAAGGTGCCAAGGCTGCTGAGTAAGCTGTGCCTCGTCAGAGCTTCTGATCCATCCCGTCTCATCCCATCCCATCCCATCCTGTCCCGTCCCGTCCCGTCCCGTCCCGTCCCGTCCCGTCCCGTCCCGTCCCGTCCCGTCCCGTCCCATCCCATCCCATCCCATCCCATCCCATCCCATCCCATCCCATCCCATCCCAGGACTCTGTGCATGGCTCTTACTGTCATTTGGAGCGTCCTGTGTGAGAAGAGCTTACAGCCATCAAGAACATAGCCAGTGAACTGTTGCAGGTTGGAGGCTGACATGTCTCATTGTGTGGTCTGCTCTTGGGTCAGATTTTTTTTTTTTTTTTGTTTTTTAAAATATTGGAGAACAGTCATAAATATACAGATTCACGGTTGTGTTATGAGGAACCTAAGAAATGCATGGACTCACCAAGGGGAAACTATGTTTCACTAACCTGATGCTTTCAGTGCTGACATGGCAGATGGATCAATGAGGGGAGAGCAGTGGATGTTGTCTGCCTTGACTTTAGCAAAGCTTTTGACTGTCTCCCATAACATCTTTGTAGGTAAGCTCAAAAAATGTGTGTTAGATGACGGGACAATGGGATGGATCAAGAATTTGCTAAATGGCAGAGCTAAGAGGTTGGTGATCAGCAGAGCAGAATCCAGCTGGAGGCCTGCAGTCAGTGGTTTTCCCCTGGGATCGGTACTGGGATCAGTCTTACCCAATTTGATCAATTTGATTTATTAACAACCTGGATTAGAGGATAGAATGCACCCTCACCAAGTTTGACGATGATGCGAAACTGGAGGGAATGGCACAACTCGAAGTTGTGCTGCCATTCAGCAGGACCTCAAGAGGTTGGAGAGTTGGGTTGAAAGAAATCTGATGGGGTTCAATAAGGGCAAGTGTATGGTCCTGTACCTGGGGAGGAATAATGCCAAGTGCCAGCCCAGGCTGGTGTCTGACCTGCTAGAGAACACCTCTGCAGAAAAGAACTTGTGAGTCTTGGTGGATCACAAGTTAGCTATGACACAACAGTCCTCTTGTGGCCAAGAGAGCCAGTGGTACGCTGGGTGCATCGGGAAGAGTATGGCCAGCAGGTGTTACAATTCARTGGATGGTTACAGCTCTCTGCCCAAATTAACACACAAATGAGACCAAATGCCAGTTCAACTGTACAGGCTTTATTTTACAAAATTGCTTATATAACAAAAAGAGAGAGAGAGGGAGAAGGAGAAGGAGAGCACAAATAGGAGACAGTTATCTCTGTGRATGCAGGAGCAATCCAATTAGTCATTCAGTGCTCTGAGCTTCATGGTGCTGGSTACCCACCCTCTGTTTCACTCCCTGAGTAATTTTTATATAGCATCTCATTTGTGCAAGAAGCAAAGGTAGGAGTGGCTTTCAGTTCCTCATTAG
Source organism: Malurus melanocephalus (assembly GCF_030028575.1). Taxonomy (NCBI): domain Eukaryota; kingdom Metazoa; phylum Chordata; class Aves; order Passeriformes; family Maluridae; genus Malurus; species Malurus melanocephalus. The sequence goes on from NW_026623247.1 coordinate 1,956,218, forward strand.
TTGGGGTAATTTTCAGTTCCTCGTTAGCATGAGAGGAATAGGAGTGGCTTTAGCCATCACGCATGCTCAACTCTTAGCTCGATGATCATTGAGATCTGCTCTGGCGATTACATWACAGGCAGAAGTAGAATGTTGCAGYGAAATGTATTAGTTTCTGTCCTGATTAGGGAAGGACAGAACAGAAACTTTATTTCTTTTGCTGTTTGTGCTTTGGGACTCCTGAGGTTTCCTACAGYAAGTTTTACAACGGTTTGTTTAAGGCGTATAATACWAATGTCATTAACTYTTTCYTTACTRCAGGTCRAGGAAGGTGATCCTGCCCCTTTACTCGGCTCTGGTGAGGCACACTATTTGGAGTACTGTGCCCGGTTCTGGRCTTCCCAGTACAAGAGAGAAAGGGAGCTGTTGGAGAGGGTCCAGTGGGGGTCACAAGAATGATTTGTGGTCGGGACATCTCTCTTATGAGAAGAAACTGCAGGAGCTGGGCTATTTTTGCCTCCAGAAGGCTGATTATTAATGCATATAAATATCTCAAAGCCAGATATCAAGAAGACAGTGACACACTTTTTAGCACCTGGTGACAGGACACAGGTCAATGGTCTTAAATAAAACCACAAGAAATTTTTCTTCGATATGAGAAAGAAATTCTTTGCAATGAAGCTGGTAGAGCACTTGGAACAAGCTGGCCAAGGGGTCATAAAGTCTTCCTCTCTGGAGACATTCCAAATCCACTTGGACACATTCCTCTGTAACCTCCTCTAGATGACCCTGCCTGTGCAGGGGAGTTGGTCTACATGACCTCCAAAGGTCCCTTCYAGCCCTTACAATTCTGTGATTCCGAATGCTCATAAGTGTTTCAAAATGAAAATAGATATTTTGAAAATATGAGGAAAAGTTTGAAAATACTGACAATATGTCATGGCTCTGTGAATTCTCGATGCGTTGTCATCCCCATCTCAAAGAGGAAGTAATTAGCAAAAGAGTCCGGGAATGGCTTTTGTATATGAGAGACAACAGAAGGAAGGGAATGATACAACAAGTTACGAAATCCTGATTGGTATGGAGAAAATGTCTGATAAATTAGACAGGAAAAGGAGTCATTAAATGGAATTATCRAGAAACAGGTTTAAAACCTGCAGAAGGAAGCATTTTTCCAGTCAAATTGTCACTAAATCATGAAACTCTATGGGATTAGAAATTCTACGGGATATTTTCATTTAAAAAGTACAAGTGTTTTAGAAGACAATTAACTCTATTAAGATCTACCAACCAGTATAAAGCCTTGCAAGCTGTTGGACGCACAGAGGTGGGGTAGTCTGCCGGGAGTCCSTCTGCTGTCGCTTATGTTTTCTACTATTTGCATAAGTATACACTAACGCCTCAGAACCACAATAGGTCTGAGCTTGGTGTAGTTCTACATGTCTGCTCTTCAGTTTTATGTCTCAAGTACTGGCAGTCTGACAGACTCAGAGCCTTTKAAACAGAAACCACAGCTGCACTGTCTGACCAACTTTCCAAGTATGCAGTGGCTGGTTTGACAGAAGTATAACTACCCCGTTTGTTTCACTGGATGTACTCTTTTGACAATTGGTGATGAACTKTATGTCAGTGCTGATAACCATTTTTACTGATCAAATAAATACCAATGATTACAGAATCATTTGAATGCAGAAGAGGATTCAGAGTTGTGAAAGTTGTGAACCCTGCGGCAGAGTGCTGTTGAAGATAAACTTACTTAGYGAGCTGTCAATACAACAACTTCAAAGAGCTTCTATCTATGATGCAGTAGTGTGTCCAAGAGGTGAGCCAGTTTATTCTGCACGGCAGACACCATGGTTTCTTGCCTTGAGTCAGAGCTATATGTTAAAATAATATTGTGAGTTATAAGTACTAGGGACCAGAAACACCCTCCACTCTCTCTCACAACACCATAATTCCCAGCAGGAAGAGTTTGGTGTCATTGAGCCATCTTTCCTCTTCAATTTAGTTGAGTTCTTAAAAACAAGGAACAAAACAAAAACAAGGAATGTCTTTGTACAGCATACTGTGTATGCTGCAAGAATTCATTACTGTTTTGCTCAAATCCATTAGAGCCTAGTCCTCAATATTCACTACAGTACAATTAAAGCTGTTAARCTTTGGGCTCCCTTGTAATTTACTAATTTCTGTGAGGGCAGACAACTTTGAAGAAAATTCATGCAGGCTAAGTACTCTATGAACTATTGACCAGCACTATTTCTATATTTAATTTATAACAATTACATCTTATAAACCATATTTTTTCCACAGCATTGCCCTAAGTTTTTTTAGTGCTCATCCAGGTAATACAGTAAATAGTTTCTTGCATATGCCAATCCTTTGTAATTGATGAGGTAATCATAACAGGAGCACAGATAGAATCTTTTGAGGAGAGACCTGGTGTAAACAAAACCTGGGAATGTCCTGCTTTTATTTGTTAGTCTTTACTAACAGAACATACTCAGAGTAGTGAAAAGAGCAAATCCTCTCAGCTATTAAAAAGAGTAGTGAAAAGAGCAAATCCTCTCAGCTATTAAAAAGAAGTCCCACTAGATGGGGTTCTGGTTTCAAAGGAAGAATATTTTCTCATCTGGTTTGAGGAGAAGCATTTTTTTGCTTCTTATTTTGTTCAAATTGGCAAYATAATGCTGCAAAATTAAATATAATATCTTTTTGTTTTCAGTTCACCAGTAGAATTTTTTTGCCATTTCTCCATTCAGCACAAGCTATTGTATCTTTATCTGAGTAAATTATTGATGTGTTTGGGGCAGTGTTGCTTTTGTTCATAGATTTCAGTGGCTGGTTTTTTTTTTGTTTTTTGTTTTTTTTTGCTGCCCATAGCACTATTTCAGTATCATTTTATATGCTGCCATATAACAGTTGCAAAACTAAAAAGCAGCAGAAAACATCTTAATTTGTCATTGTAACATTACTGGCGCTATAATCTATGAACTGTTTGAAACAGAGGTTTTGTTTATTTACTTATTTTTGTGAAAGAAAACTGGTTAGCATAGGGATGCTGGGTATAACTGGGTTTGAATTCTCCTAAAGACAATGTTAAATAATGACATTGAATGTAAGTAATAATTATGTTCTTAGATCCTTGTTACTATTCAGTTTTAAAAGAAGTTTCTCAAATGAGAATTAATCAAATATGGTAACAACCAAAAGAAAAAACCTCATACACAAAAATCCAGTGAGTTCAAAAGAGTAAAAGACAAAATTTTTTTTTGACATTTTCTGTTTTGTGATTATTTAAAAACTTACATTAATATTCTTGTACCATATTTGTTTTTGTAGTCCTTAGCATACTTAAATTCCTTTATCAGTTTAATTAATATTTATAGGAATGCCTTGCATTTTACACTTTAAGAATGATGACAGGAATTTCAAGGGTCATCCTTGTTCTAATGAATTGAATTGAATTAGATTAGTACTAAATAATTCCTATCTACATTTTTTGGTACAAAAAATGGCAAACGAAATTTAGCTTTTAAAGCCACTGAAAGGAAAAAAGGGAGGGAGAAATYGACAAGGACAGAAATGCAGGGAAATTAGAAGTGAACTAGTGCTAATAATTAATGCTGTGAATTCCAGTAAGAGGTATTGAAAAATCAAGCATCTTTAAAAATTATCTAAAATGTATTAAAATTCTGAGTTTAGAAGTTATTTAACATCTCCCTTCCCTAGCCAAAATATGAGATTTCATTTAGTTCAGATTCTGAGAACAGAATTTCTGACTTTATATTGTCCCTACAGGTAGTCAGTCATTACGCTAYGCATGTGTAAAACAGGTGTGCCAAATGAGAAGGCTATAAGATAAGGAAAAAGAAAAAAATAACAAAGTAGGCATTTTTTAATTTTACATTTAACTCACTGACTCTCAATATTTGAACTTTATCTTTTTTCCAGAAAAAGAGATTTCTAGCTGGGGACCTGTACGGATTCTGTCATTTACTAGATAAAAGTAAAAAAAAAAAGAACGTACAGTGGCAATTTTTTTTCTTCCAAATTCTGTAGGTGAAATAAGTGAGTTCATTAATATAATTCTGAACATTCTTGCTGAACTTAAAAACTTTCTCCCTCCACTGTTCAAAAATGGCATTAGTAAGTGGAAACTGGATTGCAGACTGTTAGTGGCTGTTGAATACTGAGATACATTATGTTAATTAATATGATGCTTGACAGATGTCTTCCAATTTCATGTATGCATTACAYTATAATTGATCTCTGATTAAACCTTTGTTTTTCTTGCTAATTTACTTAAATTGTGAATAAGAAATTCAGCTTTTGCTTAGACATAACATTTTTATTTCTTCTTTGTGCTCCTAGAATTAACTACAAGTCATTTTTGCACTTTTTTTTTAGATCAGGCATTTAGTACATTTATAGCACAACTATGGAGTTTAGCATTGTGGTTTGTTAAAAATCTAGTTTTGTATCCAAAAATTCACCTGCTCTTACCATTACTCAATTTCACTTGAATCATTAAATAATGTGCATACACACATCCAGACAAATGTATAAGGTGTTCACATTGGGATTTCAATCTTTTTTGAACGAGGAATCCCATAACCATATATTTATTATTTTACTTTATTGGTTGCAGCAGCATAGATTTACTAGCCTTTACCAATTAGGTTCAGTAAAAATAACTCATTGAGACAGGAAAATTGTGTAAAAACATTTTTTCACTCTGTGACAGAAAAAAAGAATGTAGATGCTGGAGAGATTCTTCTGTTCATAACTGGAGACTTTTCAGCTGCCTGTAAGACCATGATGCTATCTACCTCTAGATAACATGTAGAGGCACAGGATAGGGTGTTTCTTTTTGGTTAGGTAAGTATCCCTGCAGCAAGTTGCAACACTCCTTGGCTGAGTGGAGAAGGCAGAAGAGGACAGAAGATCTGCTCATGTCCCCATCTAGGGCGGCAGCTCTCAAAGGCAGGGGAGGCATTGAAACAATGAYCCTCTGACACTGCCAGCCATCCCTGCCACAGTGCCCACGGCTCTCCCAGCCCCACATCAAAACTGTCCACTACGTGCTTGCATGATAGCTAAGAGACACCGATCCTGAGGGAACTGTGCTAGCTGCCGCCAAGCACTCCACCCACTCTGACATGGCCACTATCTGCAGTATTTGTGATACCTGATACTGAGACTTTTGTGTTCGAAGGCTAACTTTTGGAAGAAAAATGCTTTTTGTTTTGACTGAAGGCAGTATTTCACACCATTGGAATTAAAGATATGTAAAATGACAATCTTTTCATCAAGAGTGTTTRACACTACTGATCATTTTTCTGTGTGAATTGCAAGATTCACATCTTTCTTCTTCTGAGAAGAGACAAGTTTTTTGCAGGGATTCTCCTCATTTACACATGTCAGTTAATACAATGAAGTAAATATACCAGCCACCATCTATTTGGTTTTATGCAGATTGTTACATCCTCTTTAATGGACAGGGCAAAAGACAGTGGAAAAAAACCCAAGATGTTACTCCTGAACATCAGGAAACACTTTTTCATTTTGAAGGTGACACTTTCATTTTGAAATTGGGAAAAGGTTGTCCAGAGAAGTTATGCAGCCTCCTACCTTGAAGATATCCAAAAGCTAKGTGGRCATGGTCCTGGGCCTGCCAAGATGACCTCCATAGATCCCAGCCTCAACCATTCTGTGATTCTGWGTTTATTTACAAATATTTAAGTTGTTATTTTCTAATCTGCTTTATTCAAATCTGCTTGTAGAAATATTCTGTGTAGTAGAAATGTTTGCTGCTGCTGCCAGATATAGATTATATATAGTTTCTTCTTCATGGTCTCTTTTAAAATATAAAATTAAGATTTTTCTGTAATGATGTTGCAGAGAAACCTGACATTTTTCAGCGAGGATGGAGAGGAAGGATATTGAGCTGGGAACTCAAGAACATTTTCTTTTTATAATATACATTATTCATACCTATATATTCATAGGAGCATCTGTGTCACAAGATGTAACGTGCTGTTTCAAAACAAAAAATAAATTGCATTAAATTATTATGGAAAAATAATGAAAGTATATTTATTTTACATTCTTATTTGTCAACAGTCTTTCACACTGGATTCCCTACCCACATCCATCTGCAGCTTTGGGGAAGAAGAGCTTATTACTTGTGTCTGAAAAGAACATACACATTGGCTAGACCATCTCCTTAATGAGATGGACAAAAGGTCAAAATCATTGCATTAGGCAGCACAGACTGCTGTTATGGATAAGATGTGTAAGATATAAAAACATACAGCAAAAATTAGTGACAAAAGTTGAAAGGTTAGACCATGAGATCATCTGCAGCTGCCTCTGTGTAAATGTTCAGGTTAACATGCTTAAAGACAATTTTGTGTACTCTTGTCGCCCACAGCTACAAGATACTGGTCATTTCTTGCTTTTTGCCAGCAGTTTGGAAACAAATTTCAGTTTTCTTTGTGTTTCATTTGTATACAGCCATAAAAGAGTGATACACATGAGTACTCCAAAGGTTTGTGACTTCAGATTTATCCATGCAATTATGAAGATGGGGTTTCCATCATTTTTATTAATATTTGTCAAGTAGATTATATCACAATATGATAGCCAGTTGTCATTCAAGAACATGGTTTTATTCTCAGTGAACTGAAGAAGCTGACATACACTTTAGCCCCCGTTTTTTGATACCAGTACATCAAGGAGTAGACATTAATTTAGTCTTTCTGCTCAAAACGGTCTAGGGGTACTCCTTTACATGGTTCTTTATTGTTAAGTACATTAAAATCTTTCAACTATTTTAACCAAATTTAGGTAAATTTCACATTGCTGGGTCATGTCCAGTCTCTCTCCCACCCAAATCCTTCTCCCCAGGGCTGCTCTGATCTGTCCATCCCCAGCCTGTGCTGGGACCGGGGGTTGCTCTTGGTACTCAGGTGCAGCTCCTTGCACTTGGCCTTATTGAACCTCATGAGATTCTCATGGACACACTTCTGGAGCTTGTCCAGATCCCTTTGGATGGCATCCCATTCCTCAGGAGTGGCAACCACACCACACAGCTCAGTGTCATCTGCAAGTCTGCTGAGGGTACATTTGATCCTTCTATGTCACTAATGGCGACGTTATGCTATTAAAAGATTAATAGTTCTAACCACCCTTTTATTGATTTAATTAAATTAGTTACTTTCTGTAAAGTCACAAATTATTTAATTATAAAATGCAAGGATTAGTTGATTATTCCTATTATTAATGAACAGATAAATTAATCCGATTGATTCAGATCATAATATACACTGTTAAGTGCGAAAATATTGAAAATTAGCCCATTATAGGAGTCTTGGAGTAATCTGCCAGGAGGATTAAGGCCACTAGGAAGCCAATTTGTATGTCAAAATGGTATATGCTTTCAGTCTGAAAAGRGAAGTTAGTATCAAGCAGAATGTGTACATGGGCCACATGGGAAATCTTGCTGGCTTCCAGCAGTACTTAAAAAAAAAAAAATGAGCCCCTATTTAGAGGTTCAGAAGGTCATTTAACTGATTTCCGATAGGAAATGAGTTAGAAGAAAATTTCTTTTGGTTCTTGTTTCTCTGCTTACTCKACAAGGGAATAACACATTCAGTCATGCTTCAGGCATGCAGTGACRTTGACACTGATGCCATATTTTGAAGACATATCAGTGTGCTCTACTTTTGTGTGTGTTTAGATCTTGGCATCAGCTGGCAATCAAAGGAAAGAACTGCTGTGAAATTTATCACATTATTCATACGTGGCTTCATCAAGGGAGATTCAGTTTGCAACAAATTAAGAACATTTTTGATTTTCATTGTTCTCTATTTTAAAAGTAACTCAGRTTACTAAATACATTTATGCCTGCCTCCTGTGTTGTTTATGAGGTTTAGTAGTAGAAATAAATGCTTTAAAAAGTGCCACCAGGTTAAAATGATGAAGAATCCTTGTCAGCAGAAAATGGCAGGTTACTTATGGTGCCAGTGTTATAATCTCAAACGGAAGAGCTAAAAATTAAACAGAAAAAAGGCAGAAGGTTGACCTTTATCAAGTCAGATCCTACTTCATTTAAGCTGAGTTCGATCATTTAAGATTAATCTTGGCTAGATCTGTGGGGTGGAAATCAAAGCTCAGCCATAACTGCAGTGGGTGGTGTTTACTTGCTTTATATGGTAACAGTCATTCAACAAATAGCTGCAGTTCAACAGTTTTCAGCAGCTTGTACAATTTAGTCAATAAAATAAAGAATATAGGAGAGTCAATTTTAAGTAAATGAAAAATGCTAAGGTAGCAGAACATGCTTACTTAAACCTGAATTTGTTCAAGAAGCAGAAAATATGAATATTGAAAATTCCATTGTATACAGCTGCATACAAGATATTTTCTCCATTAAAATTTCAGCTGGCAATACCCTTAGCCACTTAAAAAGATCTTTTGATGGTACTACTGCCACTTGGCTTCTCTGGTGTGAAGCAAAATTTATTCTACCCTTACWAAGTAGTAGAAAAGCCATCCTCAATGTTTTGTCTCGTCTGTATCCCTGACCTTATATATCACATATGTCACCAATTAATAAGAAKAATTAAGTTCTCACTTTTTATACTTTAACTAAAATAATGGAATATTAACCATAGCAGTCATTTAATTTCTTTGAAAAGTCCTGGAGGTTGAAGCATTTACAGCATTTCACTTTGAATTACAGATTCACATATCCCCGGGCACTATAGAACAGTGTTTAGTAGCTTCCCACAACAGGAATGATCATAGCAGCTATTGCTGCTCACCCCTCCAGTTTCCCTGGGGGTGTCCCATTCAGAAAACAGCTGGCTCCAGWTTTCAGTTTTGAGTGCATGATAATATAAATGCCTTGCAATAGTATATCTTCAGCTTTTTCTTTTTTTTTTTTTTCTGGAATTTTAATGCCAGTCTTTAAATTATGATTGTTTTGAAAACTCTCTTTCACTTTGAAGAAAATGGCTCTCAAAAAATTTTCCAGACAAAAACTATCACTAGTAACTAGTGTTTAACAAAGCAGCRTTTTAAAGAATCAATGAAATTAATGAAAACTAATGGATAAACTCACAGCATGCTTAGTAAATATAGCTAWATAAATTCCAGGTACTGGGAAATTGTGAATTCTAGTGATACAGTGTATTATAACATCTTTTGAGAACTGTAGTAGTTAAGAATATGTGYCTCCACAACAGAGAATGTTAGGCTTTAGTAGAGTCACTTATTTTCCTTGCAGCTGTATTTCTTTGCACCTGTATCAGATTTCAGAATTCCCCCTTGGATTAATACTTGTTTCTCTTCCACATTCTTTTGCAGTTTTTTGTTTATTTTTAATATACAGCCCTGGACTTTGCCTTCTGAACTTCAGAAAGTTAAAAAAAAAAAAAAAACAGAACAGTCATAGAACTGTTTAAGTACGTGCATATTTTAGTTCAGAAGCATTTCTCTTCTGCTCAGAATTTGAGTCCTCTCTACTTTTGCACAGTGGAAGAGAAAGGAAAAGCAGATATGCACAACAGATTCTCATTTCCTACTTGGAGTTCACAGGTAGTCATATAATAAATGCTACAGCAGTGCCACCTCTGCTCTGTGCTGCTTCCTCTTTAATAATTAATTAATAATGGTAATTCTTTTTTTCCAGGAATTTAACAGCTCTCTCAAGAGTTCAGTTCAAAGTATTCTTCTTCACAGACCTCCTTTGCAAGAAATGAAGGAGAGCAAGCRAAACTAGGCAATTATAACCCTTTTCAAGCAAATGAAGAAGTACACTATACTCAAAGTGACAATACTTAGGACTTCTGTCCTGCCTGAGCAAAAAGGGAACGAAACAACAGTACCTGCTTTTATAAACAGAAGCAGGGAGTCTGGTGACCATTTGGCACMAAAAATTGCAAAGGATTCCTTTTTCCCATAGAGATTTCAAACTTGTGCTCTCTATGCTAACATGGCAGACGTGCACTGTATGTCACAATGTACACTTTATGCCACAGTAGACCTGGCTTGCCTCCAAGGTCCCCAAGGATCCCAAGAACTGAATCTGGCATTTTATATGAACCAATATGATTTACAGGCTTCATATAATTAATAGGAATTCCCTCAAGGACACTAATTCTTTCTCTTGGTGGATACAAAAGCCAACATGTCCTGAAAACTATGGAGGTGCAGTACTTAAGCTGAACCTCTCAATCACCGCAGGAAGACACCAGTATGGTTCTCCCTTAAGTGAACACATATTGTTTATAATTGTCTCCCTTGCCCCCATCTCTCCAATAGGCTTAAACCCCTCTACCCACTTCCACCCGATCCCAGAAGCTATCTGTATTTTCTTTCTCTCATTTGAAGGCCATTAGTACATCTGCAGTGTTATTTATCCTATTTCCATAAATCAAAGGTTAATAATAAGGCAGGAGAAGATAATCCATGAAAATATCACAATAAGAGAAACAACAAGTACCCTAAAGGAAAGTTGGGAGGTAATGTCCTCGGGYATCCTCGACCAACTGTCACCTTTTTTTTTAATTTGTTTGTTTCTTTTGTTGTTTTTGTTATTGAATTATACACAAAGTTGTTTCTAATTTTGAGATGAAGCACACTTTAATACAGTAATAGCATTTTGTTTACATGCATAACATAAAGGTCTCATGCCTGCTGCTTATGAGCAGAGACACATTGTTGTGTGTGTGTATTTCAGAAAGGTTAGATGATCTATCAATTAAAAACATTAAAAAACAATGGTGTAAGGAAATAAATGAAGAWAATTTAGAGACAGCTGCTCTTGTACAATTATTGTTGATGTACTCCTGAGCAAGTTTCTAGCACAAGGTGAAGCAGAGCATTTGCTGGTGCAACTGTCTCTAAGCTAAACAAAACTCTGCTCTCAGAGTTGGGCTTCTTAGGAAATGAACATCGGGAGAACCGCGTATGTCTGGGTGTAGTACACAATCTGAGTGCTAAGTGGAAACACACCACATAAAAAATCCCACAGCCCAAGATTGTATTTCTTAACAATTTTGGAATTGTCTGTAAAGGTCGTTAACATTACCCTTGATTTATGCCATTGTCTTCAGTGCCTCTTGCACAGGCTTCTCCCATATGGAGCCAATTAGTCTACTGGAAAGACATGCATTCTTAAAGAAAAAAAAAAGTCTTTCTTAATCTTAAAAGAAATAATAACATTGTGTCACTTCTAAGAATATTAAAGCTCTTTAGAGTATCAGGTAACCAAAACTTGCAGCCATCCTGTGAAGCTGCTTAGTATTACTTCCTTTCATWAGATGAGAAGAGTGGGAAACGAAACTGATTCAGTTTTTTGCAAGTTTATGGTTACATAAACATAAGGCCCAGAAGCTCTGATCCTCGATTCTTAAAACTCCCTTCTGGACTCTGCATTTATTTGTCATTATAAAATGTTTTCTTGTAAATAGCAGAATTGTAATAAAGACATAAAACTCATGACTGTTTTCTGCTTTCAATAATATTTTATTTTGTTGCTTGGAATTAATTTCACGTGGTGCAGCCACAAATACAAATGAAAAACATGAGAGCCAAACAGTTTCATGGTAGTTTCATGAGACACATACAGAAGGACTGACAAGAAGACAGCTGACATTACTCTATTTTGAAATCATCTCTTTCTGAAGTGCATACTTATAATCCATATAATCACTAGACCAGAGATCCACTTGGCCTGTAGCAGTAGTCTTWAAGAATTCCATTTCTTGCAAAGGCTTCAGATTTATATTGGATATAGAAAGGRCATATGAGATGATTCTCACAGATTACACTTTCTATTTCCAAATAAAGTAACTATCTGGATTTTTGCTCTCACTACTAGTACATCATTATTCTACAGATAGATGCTTTATTCAGAAAATTGTGTCAAATATCAAGCATTTTCAAAAGCAATGTAAGGGATATTCGTATTTGTATATTAAAAGGGCCTAGTATTTCTTCAACTATGTACTTTTATGAAAGTCCATAATATTTAATCAGGAAAAATGTATCCAATGCTCAGGTATGTGTAATAGGTACACAGAAGAGCAGCACAAATTTTCAAAGCAAAAAAAGCTTATCAAAAGCCTCCATTGATGTACTTAAATGTATTAATTGCTCCAAAGAACCAAATAGAAAATCATCAKGCCAGGAAAATGGTAAAAAACACTTAAATAGATACCCACTGAAAAATTGGAAATGTTGAAATCAATATAAAAATTTAGCTAGAACAAAATCTGGGGAAATATATCTAACATTGAAATCTCCACATTCGTTAAAAGGAAGGAAAAATAACACTGTTGTCTTTCAAGAGCAGTAATGAATTACAGGTAAAGAAGCTTACATCTATGTACTTTTGCTTTCCAAATTTCTAATCTATACTAATTTACTTTAAATACACTGACAGGTTTATAGTTTTTGAGACAAAAGGCACTGCTTCTACTTTCCTTGATTTAAAAATACTTTTCATTTTTTGCCTTTTTGGAAACTTGACAAGAAAATGCACTTCACGTGTTTCTTTGTCATGTGTGCACCAGGGATGCACATTGATAAAGATGTGTCAAAACAACACTCCCTACTTAGTTACTCATTAATGACCTGAAATGTATTTTAATTCTAACAAAATCAAACTCAAAGTTTATCTATAATACTTCTGAAGTTTGTAAAATTATTTGAGGTCCTTTTAATACAGTGAAAAGTAAATCAAAGCTTTGGAATCAAGCAGTTTTAGGGYGTGAATTTTCATCAGATTATAATGGCTGAGTCCAATATATGTGCTGTGCATTTCAAGTGCTATAAAGAACAAATCTGAAAACATTGAAGGTTTTTTAGATATTCTACTTATTAACTCAGGAKCTGCTCCACTAATCAGTCATTCCAGCCTCCCATCCAATCTCTCCTGCTCCCCCTATACAACAGGAGAGGTGAACAAAACACCAAGAAAAAGATCATGCGTTGAGATAAGGACAAGGAGATCAGTCACCAATTACTAGCATGGCCAAAAGTGAATTGATCTGGAGAAATTTTATTCAATTTATTGCCAATTAAGAGTAGAAAGAAATAAAAACAAAACTAAAACTACTTTCCCCCACCTCCCTCATCTGTGGGGGCTCATCTTCATTCCTTCATTCCTGACTCCTCTACTCCTACACACACACACAGAAAAGCTGTGTAGAGAATGGGGAGCAGAGGCTGTGGTCTGCTCATTATTCTTTGTCTCTGTCACTTCTTCCTCATCATCCTCGTATCTGCTACAACAAGAGGTCTCTTCTATGAGGTACAGTCCTTCACAAACTGCTCCGAGGCAGTTCAAAAACTGGTGAAAGGGATATTCCACACCACGGAACATCATGCCCAGTATATAAGCTGGGGGGAGTTGGCTGGAATCATTCAAGCCTTATTTAACATTTCAGTGTAGTAGAAGAAAAGTTATATTTATTTGCAGGTTGTCCAGTGCAGGATGCTGAGGATTGTCAGGATGTTGTCAGAATATCACATCTATGATRGTAGAAAAGAAAATTTCAAGTTGAATGCTATTTATCATTTAACAAATGTAATGTCAAATGGAAAGGGTGGGTCTCCTTTTTTTTTTTTTTTTAAAGATAACATTTTTTCAGTGCTGACTTTGTAATGTAAGCTGGTGGTGAAGACTGTTATCTGTTCAGCTTTTTCCCTAGTCAAACTCCATTGTATCCTTATTACCTTCACAATCATCAAAGGTATATTATGAATATTATATTGGTACATATTTTACATATTGTAAATTATTAAATATTTACAATGCATCTTATACTGCAATTGTCTTAGAATATCATTACWTTGCAAATATGAAAACTTGACAAAATCCATTTTTGGGTTCCAAAAGTATGACAATATCAGCAATGTTTTTCCAGAAAAAGAATGTTTTTCATGCAACTTTCCTGATTTCTGCATTTAGCTGTCAGAGTTTAGACAGTTCCACAGAGATAATGTGTTTCTTGGTGTTTTAATTRAGCATAGATGCATATCCTAGCATGTTAGCTTTCTTTACTAGTGTAGTTGCTTCTGTRATTCTAGAGTTTATTTCTCAAGAAGCATAGAGACCTAGCTGGAATGCATCTTTCTTAGGAATGCCTCTTTTATCTGTCTCCTTATTTCATTCTCTGAAGGTAGCTTGGCTCAGTGGTTCCTTGTTGTAAACTTTATGAATAAACAACTAATTCTGTCCCAAATTTAGTTCTTGGTGTACAGCAAGTTCTTCTTCAGGCTTCTCTCCACAGAGAAACATTGATTGGAAGAGGGAACAAAGTGCTGGCTCAACACATATCCTTTAGCAGTATCATTTTCAGAGCTCATCTGAAAACAGGAACTTTGATAAATACACTTGAAAAGTGTTCCCAGACATTGTGTATAGATATTGGAAGAAGAAATGCCCCAATAATTTCCAATGCATTGCTTCAGCATCAGGGGAAACAAGGCATTTTTATGTTTCCCTTACCTTCATCAGATACCCTGGGGAAAAAAAAAAAAAAA
>NW_026623247.1:1970765-1990765 GCF_030028575.1 Malurus melanocephalus
AAAAAAACCTGAGGAACTCAAAATACAGGATTCAAGGACAGGATATTTATTTCCATCGGGGGAAACCGTGGGACAACAAGCTGATGAACCAAAGTGATCCATAGCTGAGGTACCCACCCTCTCACTAGACTATTTATTTATTCACTCTTTCTCTAATTCTGTGTTTATGTATAGGTCAGAACAACTCTCGTGGGAAAGATTAAGAGGTCTATCATAGATCTATCATAGAGATCTATCTTTCTGTATGGGAATGGCACATAAGAACCAAACACACACAAAAAAAAAAAAATTATGTTTCCTGATATAATGGGAAACAGAAAGGCACAACAACTCCAGCAAGTAAAGTTCCACTGAATCAGATAACTTTGTATCTGAAAAGATATGTATAGACTTTGGACTGCTTCATCCACGGGGCAGTTATGGATAAGATCTCCAACCAACACTCCAGCGGCACYCTTGGATCTGGCTTGGGACAGGAAGAGAAAGGTCACTGCAGACAGGCGGTGTTGAGTGGGCAGTCACAAGACAGGCAGTGGCACAGTCACCACAGAAGCAGCTGTGAAGAAGAAATGTCAAGAGAAGGGCCAGAGGGCAAAATCAGGCCTGCTGTATGATTGCTTTTGTAAATGAATGGGGTGAASCATGCAAACTTTGGAACAAATCTAAGGCTAACCCCTAAGGGAACCCTTTATTCTTTTCAAGTTTCCTGATTTCTTAAGAGATGAATGACTTATTACACATATCAGGATAAGACCTGCTAAGTCTATGTTGCTTCCTGTTACTATGGCTATACAAACGTTGGCTGTGTTTATTCCCCTGATCATGAGGAGCATTAAAATTTTCCATCTTCTTCTTGTGCTTATTTTATATTATAGGACCAATGTAAGTTTGCATTTTCCTTTAGCTACTTAAGATATAACTGCTTTCAGGGTTTTACRTCAGTCTTTGAGGATAAGAATTTCATTAGCATTTTTCATGAAAGGTGATATTTTGCACATTTTACTGTATTTTCCTTGTGTTTTTAAATTAATTATTATTCTGAGACAAAACAACACGTATCAAACTTATCATCTCCAAAGAGGTGACATAAAATTTTGAGGTTCAAAAAACTTGATGTGTTAGGTGTCACTGTAGTTGTTTATGAAGAAGAAATATGGAATTAAATTGATGTCTCAGTTTCATTAGTCATATGTGCAAAAGTCTGCATTTCTGAAGAAGGAAAGATAGACTAGCCACTACCCTACAGTCATTTGCTGGGATCCCAAATATACCATTCTTGTGCAAATGCCATGCACTTCTGCCTGACCAGATGGAATACAGATTCATCCTTTTATTTTTAGTTTGTGTCTGATTAAATGTTTTTGTATGATGTTTGTGTCTGATGAAATAAAAATGAATTGTGAATTTTTTTAAATTAACTGTGAGATTTAAAAACTAGTGGTAGGGATACAGGAAGCCACTGATTTTTCTTGATACCAGCTTACTGACTTCACTGTTTCAGAGCACTTCAGGGTTTTGTAACTAGTCTCTCTCCACCTTTCTTGTAGGTTCCCTTGAGGCACTAAAAGGCCATAACTATGCTATCCTGAACCCTTCTCTTTACCAGGCTGAACAATTCCAATTTTGTCAGCCTTCCCTCATAGGAGAGGTCCTCCATCTCTAATCAATTATATTAATGGCCCTCTGGGCCCCTTCTTCTGGACTCACTCCAACAGGTCCCTGTCCCTCCTGTGCTGGGTCCCCAGAGCTGGGTGCAGTGTTCCAGGTGGGGTCTCAGCAGAGCAGAGCAGAGCAGAGGGGCACAATCCCCTCCCTCCCCTGCTGCCCAYGCTGCTTTGGATGCAGCCCAGGACACGTTTGGCTCTCTGGGCTGGCAGTGCCATGGCCGGGTCATGTCCAGCCTCTCACTCACAGCACCCCCAAGTCCTTCTCCCCAGGGCTGCTCTGATCTGTCCATCCCCAGCCTGTGCTGACTGTATGAAATTCCCATTTACTTCCTGTCTTGTTTTGTCTTTTTTTTCCCAACGTGCCAGAAGATTAAAATGCTATTAGCATCGCACTTCAGGCATTCAAGACGTAGCTCAGCAGTGGTAGCAGAAGGTGTCTCTGTGTATCAGGGTCTCCTCCATAATGAAAGTGATTGCTGATGTGTATGATTTCAGTCAAGTAAAAAAAACCATCCTAAACTGTCTCTGTTCTTAGGAAACATGTCTCACAATTCAAAATAATGTATTTGAGTTTCAGAATTTGTACATGTTCAGGGAAAGTTGAAATCAGAAAGTTGAAAACTCCATTTTCCCATATGCAGCATTGCAGTGGACAAGAAAGGCCATTAAAAATCAGGCTTGCAATTATTTATGCATATGCTATATAAACCKGAATTATTTAATGGGTTTCTTACTGTTTCCCCTGAGATCAGCACAACATAACACCTAAGGACATATATCTAAGTCCCCATTTTCCTGCTCATACTCTTTACCAAAGCACAAATTTGTGACCCTAGGAAAATAACCTAGCTCTAAATGTAACTGACACTCACAGGTTTAGTTGGATGGAAATAATTTTGTTATCGTGAAGAATAAAAAGACCAGTTACACAGATCCATAACTTAAGGTCTTGGCAAAATATGGGATTATGTTGCATATTGCTTTCTTAAGGCTGCTAAAGTAATGAATCATAATACCTTTTGGGTCCCTAAGATCCTTTCTGTACTGTTATATAGAGATCTCATTCTTCAGTAGAATTTATAACTCCTGCAGAGAGTACAAGTCCTAATCAATTACCCTGCTGTTACTATGACTTCRAGTTTAAAATTCCATGTTGTATTTCACAATCTTTTAATTAGACCCCTGCTAAAACCACTAGTTCAGCACATGATAGCAGATTAATGATTTCTTTTAAGACTACCATGGTTGAGAATCAAGAATCATTACATTTAAAGATCTGAAGTAAAGTGAGCTCATGAATGATAAAGGATTTACCAACTAATTTCAGCWTCAAGTTGAAATTCAAGCAGTAAGCACCACGTATATGGTACAATTCTATACTTTTTCAAAGCTGCCCCTGGAAAAATGTCACTTTTTTAACATGTAAACACCCAGATACAATGTATTCTTATTTTTAGGCAGAGACATGATACTGAGAGATGCACAATTAAGAAGCATTTCTTTGGAAACAAATAGGATACATCTGTGCTATTTAAATTTTTTTTGCTTTGGAAAGTCAGTTTTCTGGCCTGAGGAGTTTATATTCCAGACAGTAAGATGAAAYAAACTGAAGACAAAACAGCAATTTCTTTGAGAGAACTATTACATTGGTGTGTAAGACCTAACATAAGGAAAATATTCTTCTGGAACTATTTATTCAGGTAACAGAAAATATCGATTTTTTCTCAAAAAAAAAAAAAAAAAAAAAAAGTTGAAGTCAGAGAACTGAAAGGAGAAACTGTCAGTACTGATTTAAATGTAAATCTATGATACTTCCATAAGACTGTTCATGCAAGATATTATTTTGGAGTGTGCAAAATTTTTTATTCTCAGGGAATAAGAAATATCATTTCTTATTCTGCAATGCACTTTTCAGCATAAGAAATCTGTAAGTGTTAAATATTCAGCCAGTGTAGCAACTGTTAAAAAGGCAGTACAACAAAACACAAAACAACAAAAAGTTTGCTATATATGGTGTTTCAAAGGGTAAAAACCTTCCTTCATTCCTCAAATAACATCATTGTTAATTTACTTTCAGAGTGATGTTTTCACACAATTTAAAATCAAAAACTAAATGCCATTAAACGTGTCAAAAATACATACAAGTTAATGTAGCATAGCCTGCAATTCAGTTGGAGAAATGCTGGAGAAACTATATTCTATCACCTACTGCCATGGGAAAATGTCTGAAGAGCCAAGCAAAACTTTTCAAGCATTAAAGCAAATTTGAAATTAAAATTGAATGTTCGGTATTTGTTARTGTCTTTTCAAAGCCACATCAAGATCTTTTGAGTTTGAGTCTCCTGGTGTGTCAGTATCTGTAGAATACATATATGACAACATAAGAGACATAAATCTTTTAAGTTTTGTTTAATGGAATTTGGGAATTTGAAAGCAATGTAATTTTCTCATTTGTCTACTAAGCTAGCAGTGTTTGGATATTAGCATAAGTAAGTRTGTATATATTCCATCAGTGGTTAAACTCTCTGCAAACTTTATTCTAGGCACAATTTATGAACCCATGCTAGGAACTCGGCTTGTCTAGAACAGGGTGTTGAAAAAAGGGAAATAACTCTCAGGGAGTGATTGCCAGTCATAAAAAAATGGGAATAACTGAGTGATTGCCAGCAATGAAAGGCAAATCCTTGGCTAACAAATCCTTGCTGTCAGACACTCGAAAATGCTGAGCTTCTGGACACCTCACAAGTACTTAAACTGCTCCTTCTGCTGCTTTCTCTCTTCTACCTTCCTTACACCCCATGACTTACTTGAGGGTCTTGACTTGTCATTTGAGGATTGTAGCTCTATGGAAACAACTTGAGCATAATTGTGATGATTTAAACCACAGTATTTTAAATGCTTGGGGTTTTTTTTTCAGTGAACTACACAAATTTTAAAACATTTACAACCACACACACGTAAAAATATTTCAGGTAGATCTAGTAGTATTAGGCCAATTATCACTTCTCACTATAACACATCTTACAACCCAGACAAGCAAAAGCATAACTTCAGTTTCACAAGCTTTGTCTCTTCACTCATGCAGCTTGTTTTATTTGTCCAGGATTCAAAATTCTGCAAAATTCTGACAAACATTCTTTTTAGAAAGCTTAAGCTTGGAATATAACTGGAAATTTTGTGAAGAGTCTTGCCCCTGAGTAACAACTCTATGCAACACCACAGTCTTGGGGCAGAGTGCCTGGGAAGGTGCCTGGTGTAAAGAGCCTGGAAAGGCTGGTTGACATGCTGAGCATGAGCCAGCTGTGCCCAGGTGGCCGAGAAAGCCAGTGGCATCCTGGCCTGGATCAAGAACAGTGTGGCCAGCAGCACCAGGGTCTGACTGTTCCCCTGCACTTGGCACTGGTGAGGCTGCAGCACTGGTTGAATCCTGTGCTCAGCTCAAGAAGGACATTGAGGAGTGTGGAGCTTGTCCAGAGAAGGGAAATGGGAGCTGGTGAAAGGCCTGAAGCATAAATCATATGAGGAGCAGCTGAGGGAGCTGGGGGTGTTTATCCTGGAGAAAAGGAGGCTCAGGGGTGGCCTTGTCACTCTCTACAGCTGCCTGAAAGGAGGGTGCAGCCAGGTCAGGGTCAGTCTCTTCTCCCAGGTGGCAAGAAATAGGGCAAGAGGAAATGGCCTCAAATAGTGCCAGGGAAGGTTTTGTTTGGATAATAGGAAAAAATTCTTCACCGTAAGGGCTCTAAAACACTGGAACAGGCTGACTAGAGATGTGGCTGAGCCATCATCCATGGAAGTGCTGAAATGGCAGGTAGATGTAGCACTTAGGGACATGGTTTAGGGGTGGACTTGGCATGATTAGGTTTACAATTGAACTCAATGATCTAAAGGTTCTTTTCCAGCATAAATGATTCTAAGAATAAGGTTTGTCTAACAGAWCTGTGTTCTTATCTCCCCTTTCACAGTATTTTGAGTTGTGAAGGAGAAAGGCACCTCAAGGTAAATCCGTTTCTGCAGGTTCAGTATTTACCTGACACTAAAAGCCACAGGAGTGGCTTCCTTTAGGGCTTGCCCAAACAGGCTGGCAAAATGTCACAGTGTTGCTCTGTTAGCTCAAGCATGAAGGTCTGAACAGAGAATTTTTTTATTACCTCTATGGATAACRTTGTGGTTTTGTGCAATGGTATTTCTGGTTTTCCATTTCTTCCTTCATCGTGAGATGTGTAATGTTTACACCATGCACTGAAAGAAGCAAAGATCTTGAGAAGAAAAAAAAAACAGGCAAATATGAAGTTACAAACTACATCAAAGCAATCAAATGCRCAACATCAAAGGCACCCAAGAGTGATAAATTAATCCCATTAGTTTTCTGATTCTGCAACTAGGGTGGGGTGGGAAAATATTTACCTTCACCTCAGTTCCTGAAGGCAGTAATGGGTAGATTTACAATGGTTTGAGGGCCTGGAGGTGTGGATGTTAAAAATTTTCTCAAATCATTTTTCTTTATGTAGTTTCTCAGAAGATTCAAAACCAAAAGCAAACACAAGAACAACCTATGGGCTGCATTCAGCCCRCTGATTTTTGTTTTGCTTTTCGTTTCTTTTCAATATGTTAGCTTGCAGGAAACTAGCAAGATCACATGAGTCAAAATASAATATCAGAGTTTCATTTCTGCTTTCCTGTCTCATATTAGTAACGACCACTATATGTTTGGAAGTACAGTTATGAGGAACACATTTGAGGATTTCCATTCTTTTCACAGCAGACAAAAAGAGACATTTTAATAATAACCTTAATAATAACCTTTTGTTGTTACAGCAGCCAAGAACTGGGTAGAAATACTGACTGACCAATTTTCTCATCATATAAATATACGCCTAAGAATCTGGTAAGGCCTYTTTGTGCAATAATGTACGATACAGCCATGTATGTGGGGGTCAGATGTGGGGGTTGGCTGAGTTTATCAGGCTCTAGTTCGCAAATTGAACAATTCTGAGCAATTCACCGTTTAATAAATGCCRTGTCATGCTTAGGGAGAGAAGCATTCAGGTTTAACCAGCTCAGAAGCAAGCTGCTGCTGCCCCCCGGTGTCCGTCAGACACATGAGCTGGTCTGCAACCTTARCGACAGGCAAGGATACGGGATGTAATCTGCCAGCGACAGAACTTGACTTTCTGGCTTCATCCTTATCTCCACATCACCGACAGGAAACCGTCAGGACAGTCCCACCCAGTTCACTCTCTGGCATGAATAATCATTATTTAACCTGGTCCCTCGATCCCCTTTAAGTTGTCTGAGTTGATGAACTCCGCCAGTCTTTCCAGTTAAGAAGGTCTAGCCACTACAACATCACCATCAAATACAGGAATACAAAATCTATTAGTTTTCATTATGACCCTTTAAGAGCTGTTTTGTTCCGTTGTTCAGATTATTCTGCACAGATGCTAAAATTCTGACTCATTTTTAGCTCTTTGTAATCCATTATACAGTTTATTTCTGCACATGTAAATTCTGAGAAGATAATTCAGAATTCAATTTGTAAATGCTAAACATTTGGGGAAGATATGTTGAATTTCACATAAGGCAGGAATTGAGTCTCAGCTTCATAAAAAAGCTCTGAACTGAATTAGGGGTTCACCAGTGTCTTTATAATGGATTATGCCCTAAAGTCTAAATTTGTTTCTGCATGGGACCCAACAAGGAAAGACAATTGTTTAGACATCTTATAGGACTTCAGTGTTTCACAAAAAGTAGAATATTAAGATGCATTTTCACTCAAAACTGACTCAGTAATTGCTTACATCGGGATGGCTAAAATCTGCGAAGTTATTGTAGGTAACAAATTCCTATCTCTCATTAGAAACGAAAAATAGGAACAAATCAAAATGTATTAATATATAATCTGACTTTATTTATCACTAAAAATCCCTAAATTTGTCATGAAATAAAATTCCCTCTGAGGTGGATAATAAACTAATCAATTTAGGCAAGCTTTTTAAATATTTTGCCAGTTTGGAAAATTCTACAGACAACTACTACAAATTCTACTACAACTACAACAACTGGAGCATTTTCTTACTAAAAATAAATGTTTCTTGGCATTTGAAAGTTTAATTTAGTATGGAGGTCATCCTAACCATGAAATAAGCAAATGAGTGTGCAGGTAAAGAAAAGCCCTTTTCTTTATCTCATGCAAGAATCTATAACAAAAACTGTATTCAAGAAATACTCATAAGAAGAAATATGATATTAAAAGATCTTCACTGCTTTGTGGGAAGCTCCAGACTCCTTGAAAAATAAAGTTCACTGAAACTCTTTGAGGCTGGAAAAGCAAACAGCTTTGGTGTTCCAAAGAAACATCTTGGTTGAGGATATTTTTAGATGAAGTATTTTCTTATACGAGTAAAATGAAATTATGTAATGTGCACAAAGATGATTTGAGGGGTGGATACCTCTCTTTGTATTTTTGTTTGCAGAATCAAGGGAGTTTAGATGTGAAGTTATTTTCATAACTATCTGTCATCCTCTGTCCTTTGTTTCTGTTTTAAGTGTGCTTGTAATAGTCGACAGACTCTGAGGTATAAAATGTTTTAGAATTATGCAACAGTGTTAAATAGTATACAATGATTTTTCTTACTCATCTTCCTTTTACCTTTCAGTTTAATTCAGTGTCTAACGAACAGACGTGAATGTGCTTTGTTAAAAACAGGAATAATTACATTTTATTTATAAATGGCAGATAATTGCTTCAGGTCCTGTTTACCTCTGCCAGCAACAGAATAGTCCTTGTGGCACCCACATACACCAGGACAGAATTCCAACACTTTGCACTTGCATTACTGAAGTAATTTGAATTCATATGGAATGAAGAATTTAAGAACATTGTGACAAAAGCTGTTCATGGCTATAATCCCAGCAGTCTAATCAAAACACTAATTAGCTATCCTGTTTACTGCAGTTTATCAGAGCTGTAATTGTCATGGAAAATATTTCTCATGCCTCCCCCCTTACCATAAAAAGCTTTTCAGTGAAAATCACAAGGTCTGGGTTATGAAAGAAATCCACAAAGAATGAGTTGTCCTACAGAGTGCATTCTGACCTTGGCTGCAGATTTACATTTCCATTATGAAGTATTATTCACTACAAATAAAACACAGCTGGTATGCAGACGTAAACCCTCTCACCTTGATTGAATGGGCTTTGAAGAAAGGATCTGGGCAGGGTTGCAGTGACCAGTGCACTGCTCTGAAAGCAGTGGTGAACATACATCAGAGCTTTGGCAGGGCTGATGCTGATTTATTGGGATCAGGCATGTGTGACAGCCGCGTGCACACAATTACCTGCTCTCCATGAGAGGGTGGAATTAGTGAACCTACATGCTGTTGATTGCAACATTTTGAGGGGTAAGCATTGTATTTTCATCCTGTGTTTATGTGTTACACAGCATATCGTGGTCTTTATAGAAAGATGGTTTATATAAAAATATCCTAGGTGATAACCCACAATAAAAAGGAGATGTAGTTATTGCAGTAGCACCCTAACAGATCCTCCCAATTCCATTGTGGAGGCAAAAAAMCCCACACTTCTGGCTAATAGATTTGTTATAAAAACAGATACAGTACAGACTTTCAGTTAATTTAATATTTTWWAAAAAAAAAAATTAGAACCTTAGGTTTTTAATAGAAGGTCCTGCATGGTGCTCTTGTTTTCCTGGCTCAGACTCAAACAGTTCCTTTGAAATCTTACACATACTAAATAGATGTTCAAATACATGAGTGATCTGCTTATTTTATGAAACATGCTTTCTTCTGGGTTTTAAAATTTGTTTTATGTAGAAATTGATGTTATTTCATTCAGACGATTCAAAGGGGTATGCTTTCATACACATACTTCATACAAAGGAGCGTGCCTTCATGTTTGACTGAAGGAGGAATCTCAAGATCTCTTATAAACTCAATCAGAGTATGAATCACAATGCTTTCCACCCTCAAAACAYTGGCATTTTGTATATCCAGAGATTTATTCTGCACAGATGCCGAAGTGTGGGTTAAGGAAACACCATGAGTAAGAAGAATTAGTAATTGAGTAATTATTGAACAAAATGGAAATATAAAAATAAGATTTAGAACTTCATAAAAGGGAAAGAAATTCCTACTGACATCAATATAAATAGAATACATTTTCTGCCATATTATTCTCAACTGCATCTAAKGTTACTTTGATTTCCTTGCTTTTAATAAACAGGCTAATTTAATTAATTCTAGAAACATTCTTAGATTTAGCAGATACTTCATTGTTTTAGGTCATGCTCTTACTGCAATGTGACTAATTACATTTGGAGATTTTTCTGATTAAAATATATACTCTAGTGTTGTGTATGTATTGAATTTGGGTACTATTCATTATCATAAATTATTCCCTTCACAAGACATTTAATGTCCTTGTATTTTTATCAGGTTAAAGAAAAAGAGTTTCTTGGCAACTCTTCATTATAGAATCASTAAGGCTRGACAAGACCTCCAAGATCAAACTCTGAGTTCATCCTTTGACCAAATGACACTAAACCACAGCACTACGTGTTACACCCAGTTATTTCTTGAACACTTCTAGAGATGGCAACTTAACCACCACCCAGGGSATCCCATTCCAATACTTAAGTACCCTTTCAGTGGAGAAATGCTTCCCTATGTCCAACCTGGACCTCCCCTGGTRCAGCTTAGGACTGCATCCTCTTGTYCTATTGCARCTTGCCTGTGAGAAGAGACTGATCACCACCTGGCTACACTCTCCTTTCTGGKGGCTGAAGAGAGTGATAAGGTGTCCCCTGAGCCTCTTTTTCTCCAGGTTGGAYACCTTAGGTCCCTCAGCTTGTTCTCATAAGACTTGTGCTCCAAACCCTTCACCTTGTGCTCCACTGTCCTACTGCAGACACGCTCCAGYACCCACTACCATGATGGCCCAAAACTGAACTCAGAACTCGAGGTGTGGCCTGCAGTACCAAGTGCAGGGGGACAATCCCCACCCTTCCCAGGTGGGGTGACAAGATGCCTCACCAGCTGTGTCAGGAATTCCMTTCCACACACTCCAGGAACTCCCCGAGTGCCTCCTCTCCACTGTGCTGAGTTTCCAGCAGACATTTGGYGAGTTAAAGTCTCCCACAAGAACAGGGCCAGTGATCATGAAACATCCACAACAGAACACCTCAGCTGCCCCCTGAGCCTGGCTGGGAGCTCTGTCACAGACTCCAGCAGGTTCTSTGCCTTGYTGGCCACCCCTCTGATTGTCACCACAGGCACTCAGCCTTATCCCCGCTGTCCCTGAGCTCTGTGCAGTCAAACCCTCCCCAATGCACAGAGCYGCCCCAGCGCCTCTCCCTCCTGGCCTGACCCTTGTGAAGAGCTTGGGGCCATCCCCTGCAGCACTCCAGTCATCSCCCACATTTCCATGGTGACCACAACATCACAGCTTCCTGCTGCCARTGGCTTCCCTGCTGGGTGCATTGGTGCAGATGCCCTTCAGCTGGGCTGTCAATTTCACCCCCAACAAGTAGCATTCCTTAATCCAGCGAGCCTGGTCTCATTCCCTTTCCCCATCAAATCTAGTTTAAAGCCCTCTCAATCAGCCCTGCTAACTCAGCAACCCCAGAGATGCAGAAGAATTTTTGCAGGCAACACTGATATCCTACTGTGTGCTAAGTTCCCATGTAATATTTGTCCTTTGAGAGTTATTACTCTCAAAGAAAAAGAAATATTCTTTTTCCCCCACTTTTCGTTCTCCTGCTCTGGCTTTCATTTCAAGTTGTTAATCTGAAAATTAGTCATTTTTACTGAGAAATTGACATTATTACAGTGACACAAGCCTGCTCTGACAAAAAGATTGTCTGTTGCCCTTTTGGATGTCTGTCGAAGGGTCACAGCAGAATCTCAATGKGTTCCTTGCAGTTCAGACTGCCGGTCTTAATCTTCCTCAGAAGGCAGGAGTCTAAGAAAGAAGTAGAGGGAGATCATTCTCTCTTTTTTGCATCAGTCCCTAGACTGGAGATAGTACTATTTCTTATTTATGGTTATCTTTCTCTTGATAGCTGCATTTCAAGGAATTGTGATTTGTTGGGGAGGAGGAAGAATTTAAAACACAATTTTCAGACAGGGAAGGAAGTAATGGAAATTACATACTTATTCTAAGCCATTTTCCCTCAGGTGATGTTATAGCGATGCAAAATCAAAGGAGAAACACCCATTGCAAGGACACAYCATTACATTCACAGTGCACAGTGGCAAAGTAACGATTGATTTCACCTCTCTGTTCAAAATTATTTTCCTTATGGTGCATAAAATAACACATCAGCAATTCATTTGCAAGTTCTAACCTAGATGGCATCAGTGAGGGTGCCTACAGAGTACTCCATGCTGTGGCTTGCTGAACAGCAGTGTGTTCAAGCAACAGGCACTGTGTCCTGTGCTCTGACCCTCACTGGGACATCCCTGAGCTTAAACACATTCCTTAAGTACATCTTGCAGGAATAGATTCCTAAGAGTTCTCCAAGACTTTGTCACCCACAGAACTTCAAGAGAATGCTGACTGAGTAGCATCACTTTTTAGCTGCTCTTCAACTTTTAAAATGATCAGTAAAGTAAGTGATTGTCCACATGAATAAATAACCAGAAGTTGGAAGTCTTATTGGTGTATTTAAGCAGAATTCTCTGTATTTTTAAGCTCTGAGTCCTTAATAAGAATTGATTGTCTCTGTCCCTTCCTTTGATCTCTGTTGCAAATGAACCAGATGGTATCATTCTCACCTTTAACCCCTCCTTTGAAYGTAAAAAGATGCTATCAGGTGTATTAAACAGATGTTGCTCAATGTTTTTGGAAAGCTTTTGTGTTTTATGACCTGTTTGGCAATTGTCTGAAAAGACACAGTGCTGAGTTACAGATCACATCTTCTTTGGCACTCAACCTGGCGTTCWGTGTATGCTGAACTGAATGTTGCTGAAAACAGAGTAGGGGGCATGCCCCAAACCAGAGACRGCCAGAGACCCCTCTGGAGGCCCACACAGGTGCCGTGACCCATATTTCATGAGGTTGTACAGGTAATATGCAGGTGTAACTCTGTGCTAGATGAGGGAGGTTTATTTAGATTTCAATTTATAAATTCTCTTGGTTTTTATTCCTTGACAGGCATGATCTGTGGAAAAACTTCCATCTTGTTCTCTGCACAAAATAATATCCCCTTTCTAAGACTCTGTACTTARGGAGTTGTWAAACTCAGCTACATTGCAGGATATTCAGAACATGAGAYTGGGACAGAGGAAGGTAAGACTGATTTAATCCATATAGTGGGATATTTTCAGTACTAAGGTGAGGGCCACAAGCAGCACAACATGGATGTTCCTTGAATTTCTCTACTTTCCAGGGCTGTATAAATGAGAGATTAGTGGTGTAGAGTGTAGTACTGCCAGTGCYAAGTTCACATCAGAAGAAAAGAAGCCACGATTTGCTCATTTGTTCATTTTGCTGTCTCTTCTTGTGGCACACATCCAACCAGCCTGCAGAGGTGTTTCTGACAATGCTGACTACCAGGTGCATTCCTTCAAAAACCCAGACATGCCATTGTCATCAGGTAATCCATGTGTCAAGATGGGATCTTTTTTTAGCTGAAGTCTCAAGTGCTCCTCACATCCCAAGAGCTAGAGGGAAGCTCCTTCTTTCATTAGGACRTGAGAAATATGGGAAACATCTAGGATGTCTAAGGACACACTGAAATTGACTTKGAATATTAGATAGCCCCCAAGGAGTTCCCTAGTCAATGAGACCTACTCAGAGAGTTGGTAGCAGATTTCATCACTTGCCTTATGACCTTAGTAAGAGGTAATAACTGATTTCTTCATTCTTTCACCCACTTTTTTTCTTTTTTTCCTCCATAAGTGAAAGGTATATTTTTATTATGTTCTAAGGATTTGTTTCTATWAGACTTTTCATAAGAGATTGATCTGTGCATGATGACATGCATGTTTTATAGCAGGTTACTTGTCTGCTTAGTGGAACACATGGGTCCGAAGATTCAATTAAGGGAATTATAAAAGAAATCTGAATCTAGATGAGTAAAATTGCAATGATGGATTAGACAGAAAGCATAGTTTTTAATTGCTGGATAGAATAACACACCCCATAGGAGTAYCCCAAATAAACATCCTCTGAGGCAACAAAACAAGGTTGTATTCCTCTCTGCATCTGTTTGGAATTATATCAAAGAACATCCAAACAACAYTAATCTGTTTGTGATCCTTCATTTAGGAGTTAGTTTCAAATCTAAGATGTAACAATAACCAGGCTTTTGATTTAACAGTGCTATTGCCACTTCTGAAATTTTGTAGTTAGGTTCCAAACATTCTATCTTTTACATTTGCAGACAGAAATTGTGCACTTGGAAGGGTCTGCAATGCATRAGCTGTATTTGATCTTCTCTCCAGATCCCAGAAATGTCTATTTTTAATTCCCATCTAGTGGAAGAGACTTTTAATAATGGTATTCAAGACTACATTATTTTTCCACTCATCTCTGGTGCTGAGATGACTAGTTAGTCAAGATCTTTCTTTTCTCCCTGCTCTCATCTAAAATTAAATTCTGAGAGACCATTTCTTAATTCTTAAGAATTTATTCATTTCTTACCACCTACACACTGCAGCTAGGTGGGAAAAGACCAGCTCAGCCTCTGACTTCAGGTTCTAGTTCAAGCYAGAAGTGGATGCCCTCACATAGAATGTAAAAGGCTCCTGAGCAATCTTAAGGGTGTTCTGGAACCCCATTATAAAAAAAATACAACCATAAAGAGAAAAAAAAACAGAAAGAACCCAGACCAATCAGAAGATAAAACCCAAGGTATTTATACAGATGTCCATCTAAAAGGGCAGAATACTCATACATTAGGGGGAGTGTTTGAACAARTCAACATTACTTACTGATGAAAGTTATATGTGTGAGGATAATACAGTTGTCCTTGATTCTTGATTAGAAAAAAAAATTCTCTGCACGTTTTCCAATGCTATCTTTTCTAGTACCTTTAAAAAAAAAAGACAAAAACAATTACAGGTTTCAATTTCTTATCCAGGTAGAAAACAGCAATGGTCCAGCTATCTGCAAAAGTAAAAGGACACCATATACATCCTTGTTCATGTTTTTCTCTCTACAAATCCATTGAAATGCTTGTCTTGCCACAAGACCTACTGTAGAAGAAAAAYGAAGCCTCAAGTTCTGCCTCCACATTTGGGACTTGATTTAAAAGAGATGAAAGGAACATCAAATGCAATCTCATATTTGATGCCTTCTGAGACTCAAAGAGGGTAAGTCCCATCGTGGTTGTGGGTGTTTAGCACTGTAGCTGGAAAGAAGACTCTTAGCCTTCTCTGTGGGCAAGCTGTCAAGCTGGAGGAGTGCAGAGAGGGCAACAACAAAATGTTTGGATCAAGGGTGATTTTATCAGTGTCTGTCTGCTTTTTCAAACTACATTTTCAAAACAAGAGCTTGAGCCAAAGCACAAGGAGCAGGTAAACTCGGCTAATCTTTGTTAATCCTTCAAACATGAAAGAAGCTTGCTTAAAATCATCAGGGATGTACTGAGCTTTTAAAGGGCAGGGTTAATTCTATCGTGTCAAGTAACTATGATGGATTCAAAACACATGGAAAATAACTGAAAACTAGCACTTATCCARATCAAGAGAGTAAATGTTTTTCTTTGTCACAGAAGTCAATGTGAGTGCACAAATGGATCATGTGTATTTTCAAGAGGTTAAATAGCATTGAAGTGAAGTATTATGTTCAATGCAAAACAGAGGGAGCTACCAACCACAGGTAAAATGTTGACATAGTATCTGTTATAAAAACACTTATGCTTCAGTTACACAACACTCAACTTCCAAATGGAAATTCAGCAAAACAATCACAAATGTAAAAACTGAACTTAAACTTAACTGTGTTCTTAGGTATTACACACTTACATAGGACTAAAGCACATGTTTACAAAATTTACCAAATTGAAGGACTTTATTTTTCTGACCAAGGGAACTCTATCTGTAGCAAAATTGCTGTTTGTCTTAACAATTGTCTTAACAAAATTCTGTTCATGGAATAAGACAAATCAACATTTCAGTGTGGTAATGTGGCAGATTCTGTGGCAGCAGCTCATTTTTTTTTCCTGTCAGACTTAGAAGTAGCAGCCAAATTAGACACTTTTTAGTCAAAAACCTCCTCAGAGGTCTCAGGTGAATTCTATGAACAGGAATCGTACAGCAAAACACTACTGCTTGGAATATTAAATCAGGCAGGTGAAAAAAAACCTGCTGTTCTGCTCTTAGGTCCACTGAAATGTTTTTAAGGTGTTGTCACATATTTAAAATTTAAACTGGCCTGGGTTTTTTTGGGTTTTTTTTTCATTTTTTAAAGCAGAATCATCATTTTCTCTTAGTTATTGAAGTATAGATCTGTACTAGATACTTCTATGTATCCAGGTATATTCATACAACCAATATGTACAAAGTTCCATAATTTAGAAGCATGACCAATCTTCAGGGACAGTGAGTTTTCAATTTTCCAAAGTTTTCAATACTTAAGAACTTGAAATATGATGAATAAATCTCACTTTTCTGACTATAGCCCCTTCTGATGGAATGTGATTAGTTCAGTGAACTAATCAGGGCTTGAACCTATGGTAATATGTGCTGTTATCAGCAATTAAGGATACAATAATGATATAAAATAAAATCAGGGACACTGAATTTGGTGTAATAAGAAAGAAAATAGAATGCAATATTGTATGTCCAGGTTCTCAAATAGAATTGCTGATTTGTTGAAAACAARCAGGCTGAAGAGCCATAGACAAGCATCTATGCCAGGCTGGTGGCTTTACTCATTTTACTCACATATAGCAAACAATTCTGTCACTATGAACTATCTGTCACTGTGTACTATTCTGTCACTATGTTGGGCTTCCRTTCACTAAATCAGATTTCCAGATAAACCAAGGGAAATCAGCATATATTGCCTACAGAGCCATTTTCTCYTTCTTTAAAATCTGYCCAGTTACAGTCACRTGAGTGTGYRTGTGTGTGTGTGTGCGTGTGTSTTYACCCCTTCTAAAATCCCCCCAAAAAATACAAATCCACAGAATCACCACACCACACCAGGATGGGCACCTGCCTGCAGTACAATAAGTATCTCCATTTCTTATCAGCCAAGCTAGATTCTCCATTTCTTTTCTTTGGCAGCCCTATAGGTTTGTCAAATACATTGAGGAAGTCCATGTTTACYTGAAAGTAAAGCAGGAAGAGGTGAATATTTAATCTATTTCATTCTGTATGATATTAACCCTTAGGTTTACAGCAAGGAGGAAAGACAGACGTCCTGAATCCACTGGGTGTGATTTGCATCTTTTGCCTCTGGGCAAAGGCAAAATGGTTTCTTTACAGATACACTTACCTATTTGTTTATATTTTCAGAGCTGGGTTGGGTTGTTTTTGTTTGTTTGTTTGTTTGTTTGTTTGTTTGTTTGTTTGTTTGTTTGTTTGTTTTTAAGTGTGTGTTTTATATAGACATCTTGCCTGAGAGAGAAAGAATCACAGGAGAAACACTCCTGCCTCAGAACTTGCATATGAGTCAGAGAGCACAGGAGGAAAGAGTGACTGTTCTTTAGAGTGCATTTATTGAGAACCAGATGTGTCCTGCGGTGAGGGCTGCTCCTTTTCTGCTTCTCTAGCCTCTGGCAACCTGGGGACTTGAGCTGCCYGTGCTGAGGCTCATCTGTGGCCATTCCATAGCTGCAGCGGTGACTCAGGACAGCCAATATAACCCTGCTTGCTCCCAGGTAGATCTGCTGGGCAGACCTGAGCTTGGCAAAGCTCTGGGGCTGAGACACCAGTCCTCCCACCCCTCTGTTCTCAGACTTTGCACAATGAGGCAGACAGAGCYGGATGAAAAGCAGGCTGAAGTCCCACAGATAAACATCTATGATCGGCAAGAAAGGGTTAATATTGCAAAGGGGAAGAATATTCTTTTTGCCACAGAAAGTTCCACATGTCAGAAYTGGCAATATTAAATACAGAAGTGACTCCATGAACATCCCTGGAGAYGTGAATGACTTTCAGAAGCTGGAAAAAAACTCTAATGTTCCTACCAGGACCATCTCCATGCCTACCTCTGAATTTGTGTGCTAGATAGATCCATCAGCCCTTCACTGATCCAGAACCAAGAACAAGAAAAGGAACAACCATGCCAGGGCTCTAAATGTGCTTAGGCTGAGCCCAGCATCGAGCTAAGACCCCATTTTAGCACAAACTAAGAAGCATGTAATAGTCACACTCGATGTCTTTCTGAGACTCAAGCTTTCCCAACAGTGTAAATATATGTTTTTGACTGGGGTAAAAACCCAGGTTGTCTCCATTCTCTAGGAAACAAGGGTGACATTTAGATCACTTGTCTTTAGGACAAGTTCCATGATTTGCTGGTTAAGATCCCTTTCTACAAAGCATTCACTCAGCTTCAGAAGGGCTTTTTTAYTGGATAGCAAAGGACAACAAAAATGGAGCACATTACATTAATCCATCACTACTGTCACACACGTGGGAATCTGCACCACTTTCAAACTGTGAGCTAATAGACCCCTTATCTGTTAAACCATTCAGGTCAATTTTGTGTATTTTTACGGTATCTCAAGAAAATKTGAGTTTGCAGGCTCGGTGCGCAGCCTGCATGTGGTCTTCTGGGAATATAATGTTAAAATTTTTGCTACAATGTAATTGTTATCTAAATTATTTGCAAGAGGGAACAATTTAAATGGGTTTCACATTTCTCCAGTTACTTGCTTGGGGTGTTTTTCCGATTATCTAGTAACAAGAGTAGTGAACAGATAAATTACTAAGCATTTAATTTGCTTAGTAAAATGCATAATAAGCATTCAAGTATTAAATAAAAACCTTACTCAGTAAAGAAATTAATTCATCCTGCATGGCTTGAAATTAGAAAAAACATCCTCTATGAGCAGAATGGGTGTGTTGGAAAATACAGCAATTAGAATTTTTTTATTTATAACTTTAGAAAGGGATTTTTGTTCATCTTTGCCCCAGGAAGGGGAATTTAAAGTTTCCACCAGGTGAGATCTGATGAACTCAACCGGTCTGTTGAGTTCATCAGACAAAAAGTAGGGACCATCAATAGCCACAAATGGAACATCAGCTCCAAACTTCACCCTTGGATTGGTCAGAGACACYTGGGCTGGGAAAAGAAGGATAAGAATGAGGACCTAATTAGCAACCAAATCCAATGGGAAACCAAATACTAAGAACTATACAACTTGGGACCAATGTACCAATACATTTCTATGGGTTTTGACACCATAAATTATCTGTAAAGTAATCTTTGACTGACTACTAAAAGTCATGTGTCATGGAATGATTTTCTCTGCACACCAGGGTTATGTGTGAATGAAATTATTTCTGTTGCACATCCTGGCCTGAGCAACATCCTGGCCAGAAATAGAGTAATGCCTTGACTCTCTAACACATAMTGTTGCTTTGCTGAGGTTTTGTTTTTCCTGCAGTTTTGGTGAMATGTGCATTATTTTATTACTCTTAGCAATTTAAATGCAAAGTTATCTACTTGAGGGAATACTGTGGATGATTCAAGTCTGAACTTGAGAAGAGCTGCAACCCTGCCTCCAGGACCAGAACTAGATGCCTGCTCTACTGGAGACTCTGGAATTTAATAGCAAAAGTTGTAAAAGTGATTAAACAAAGAAAATCCATGTTTTGGAAAAAACTCTTTTGGGAACAGAGAAAGTAAATTTTTTACACAGTGAGATGGGGTGAAAAAAAAAAGTAATTGATTTGAATAATGTAAAAGTTCTCAGGTAGCTGGCAGTTGTGGAGYAATGGCCAACACAGGTCAGCGCTGCAGTCAAACTGTTGGAAATTATAAATGTTTTTTATACCTTCAGTCAGAGATCATGTTTGCCTTTRCCCTGAAGGAAAGTTTCTTTCCAAGGCATTGCTCCACCCAGTAAGGCCTGATGAAGTTAACATCTCAACAGACCCAGGAGTGGCACTGAAGGACCATCAAAAGCCAACAAGAACTTATCAACGAGYCATCAATGGAACATCACTCCTGGTGTGGTCAGAACASCTGSTTTAAGAAAAGAAAGATAAGAAGGAGCACCTARTTAGCATCAGAGGAGAAGAAATCCAGATCCAATAGGAACAGAAATACTGAGAACTGCACAACGTTAGACCAATGAACATCAAGCCAATAGAGTTTGATGAGTTCTGACTGTTTAAAGTTTGGGAGAAATCTTGT
>NW_026623247.1:1992020-2046614 GCF_030028575.1 Malurus melanocephalus
CGGTTATCCAAACAGTGAGCCTTGATGAGAAAATTTGGATGGATATTCAAATACCACAGTAGATATAAGAAGAAGTTCATRACAATTAAATTATTTCTCCTCTTCTGTGATAACTTAAGTAGTGTTTACTATTGTCCTACTACACAGGCAAAACTTTTTTTTTTCTACACAGGCAAATCTGGCCAGTTCTAGTCACAGCTGCTGCGACAGAGCTTGAATAAGTGCTGCAARAATTTCTTAGAAGTTCTGAGGAAGGAAAGGTTTGGCCTGACTCATCTCAAGAACCTTTATATCATGAGGGAAGGAGACRTAATTTCTCCAGTAGAAATGACTGAGCTGGGGTGCTATGGTGCTCTATCACATCACAATTTTTGTAAAATAATTCTGGTAACTACAAGTGGTAGAATGTGCTTTATTCTTTCCAAAGATGGTTGCCCAGCATCTTCTTTATTCCTGAAGGTATGTCCTTTCCAGACAATTTATTTCATGGGATTTATTTCCTGCCAAAATTTATTTACGTTTTCTACCCTCCGGAATTTATTTTATTTGACAAACTTCTCCCTGCATCCAAACTCCACTAGGAGACATGGTTTTGGAAGTTGATTCTAGCAGTCTTGGTTGGTATGGTGTCAGGAGACACTGAAATGCTGAGAACCATRGAACAAAAAAAGCTTTGGAAAGATGCCCTGAGGAATGCATCTGATKCAGGTAGCTCGGTGTGCAAAAGGCAGATTGAGATGCAGATTGAGCTCTGGGAGGAACTGAGACAAGAGGCTGTGAACTTCTGGCACTTTGCACAACAAAGAGCACAAAGTTCCATGGCCAGGGGGAAGGGGAGCCTTGGACTGACAAMATTTTAGATAACAAATAGCAACATGATGGGCGGTGCCAGCACGGGGAATGGACASGAGGAGATAAAGCAGGAGCTGAGGWCTCRTGAGAAACAGTGAGGCTTGAGCTTTGCTTGGACTGTGAGGGTRAAAAAGCTGCTGTGGGGTTCCTTTGTTTGAGATCCTCCCCGGAGACAGGAGCTGGACTGYTTCTGTGTCATAGCACAGTGAATAAATTATTCTATGGAATGCGGCATCGGAGACTGCCCCAGGACCCTGGTCAGACTGAGAGAGGGGTGAGCAGGGACCAGGCTCCAAGTGGGTYATTGGAGCCACCCACTGCGACAGGRTTTCRGTGCCAGYAGTGACRATCTCTGCTGCTGGGAGTGTGACTGCCAGAGTCTCGTGAATGGTCAGACTGAGAAATCTTTAGAGGTGTCTGGAAAGCCCCTGAGACATTTGAGTTCCTGTTTTGGAAAATTCACCTCAGTATATCACAATATACTAATTATGCAACTAAACATACTCTTTTAAATTTGTTAAGCACCTATAAATTCATTAGATGGAGATGTGCCATGTGTCATCATGGTATCTCATATACATCTGGAARGACACTTTTATAACCAGCTCAGGCTCTGCTGCTTGAGTCTTCTTCAGGTACATCCTCAGTGCTACAAAGAAGGGTTGTGTTGCTGTTGCTCATCTTCTCTACGTACCCACTTCTCAGAAAGAAAATAAGTGGGTTATGATTACTTCATCTTCAAAAATTAGAACAGYCTGTAAGCTGAGTATGTTTCAGATGTCTTAATCTATTTTCTGTTGCTCCATTCTGCATGTGCACCCACTAGAAACACTRATGTACAACATCAGATTTCTGAAAATAAATTTCCATTTCAAATTATATTCTGGTTCTTGTTACAGAAAATTAAAAACATTAGCATCTTTGCATTTGGACTTACAAAACTKCAATACAAGAAGTATTCTGGATTTTAACTTCTCAGATTTTTAGGAAGAAAATCTGAACTTGATAATTTCAACCCACCATAACTTTTCCATAAGAAAACTAAGCTTAAAAATGACAGAGAAAGCAGCAGCAGGTAGGTTTCCAGGCAAGGCTGATGTAATRAGTAATGGTTCCATATTCACAGATGGTATTTCCTCTTTGGCTCATTGCCAAATGAAGGTGAMGAGCAATCTCCCATGGTGTGTGAGACTCATGTCTTCAGTTCCCCCTCCTGGTCACTGACTGAAGGAGGCTTTTGGGATATGGGAGTCCTGGAGACACCATCATGTGCTATCCTGTCAATAGTATAGCCACACTTTCCTTTCTCTGTACTTACCATGCTCCCTGTACAATGGGATGGGATGACCTTCCCGGTGTTATTCTGTATATTTATGTGCCTCCAGTGTGTTCTCTCCGTCACCTCACAGATTGAAAATGTTGCCTTTAAACAACGGCTACATGAACGAAGTTTCTTGGGCAGCAGACATCTGGATGCAGTTTTCCTCCTCAACTCTCATGCATGGAACTACCCCTCTGGGACAGGAATAAACATGACAGACAAAAACAATAAATTCAGTTCAGAATTAAGCTTACATAGACCGCATTCCTCATTTCCCCAGCTGAAATAAATAAATGAACAAACATAAATAAATGAATTGCACATGGATACTGTGTGAGTTTTAATTTCAAGAAAATTAATGATAATGCAGTGAAATATTTACAACAAGCCCCTTGATCCAGGGTCCTGACATGGCTTATCTGTCATGAATCTCCAAGAACCCAGGAGAGAATACAAATAAATCAATTGAAATTTGAATATATATATATATATATATATAATTTGTCCTGTGCCTACTTAAATACCTTTTTGCAGAAAAATTTACATTAGCAAGCTCCTTTGAGACTTTTTCTCACTTCTCTTGTGTCAGAGCTTGTTTTCTTAGATTTTTCCTTAGGACACAAACACCTGTTTTGTGGTGCACCTGTTGCTGACTCGGGTGAAATGATCCCTTACTCTGAATATGAGCTTACCACTGCAAAAGACAAGATGGAAAACGTGGCAMCACTTTTCCACCTTGTGTTGAGGGGTATTTCTAATCTTAACAAACATTGTAATATGTCACTACATAATTTAGCCAGATGTTATGTCCCTTGGTTAACCAGTACCAAGGCAATCTGCTATTCTGAAAGATTAAACTTCTGGGTTTCTTTCTGCAATACAGAACCTCTTTTCACCAGAAATTTATTTGGTATCAACTAGGAAATAGTAGATTTGGCTCTGTATGTTTTGTACTGATCTTTCTTAAAGAATATAYATAAACATATTTTATTTATATGAACTACTAATTCTGTAGCCTTGTAAAAGTGCTTTTCTATCACATATCCTTTCCTATATTATGACTGCCCACACAATTCACTGAAAAGGTGGTGACTAACTCACTGTACACTCMCTGTGTTTTGAACAAGACTAATGCACACACAATTTTATTGTCCCTGATGATGCCTTTCATATTTCACCTCTTCCACATAATGGCTTTTATTTGTGGCAATGACATTCTAATGGTTTTCATGTTATTATAAAGACATTCGGAGGTGTTAACTGTGAAAGGAGTTATTCAACAGGAATAGCAGGAACTCACATTTAGGTTTTCTCATCTTGGGGGTATGAGTTTCCAGTTCTTTACTTCTCTGTGTTTGGTCTTTTCCTTTCATTGTGCTCTCTTGAAGAACACATGAGGATTTTGCTGGGGTCTAGACAGGTGGAATCCTTTCCAATTTCACTTTAATGTAAAAAATAGCCTGAAAAGGCTCCTGATCTCAATAGTTTCTTCTCTCTTCAACAGTGACAGACAGGATGAATCTCTTTTGAACCTGGTTCATCACAACCATAAATTTCACATAGAGCTGTTCATGTCTCCAAGCCCAGRGTATGAAGTCCCTGCACTATGCTTCAGCAGGTCTTTCTTCTTTTTTGRGATCCCCTTTTATTTCTTAAACACATCAGGATTTTGGTTTTGATGTTTAATGGCTCATCTATATTCAAAACCATCTCAGAATATCTATTGTATAATAGCTGTTATCTACAAGGTTTTCACTTGGTTCCCTCCATTCTTATTTCTGTTTTCTTGCACTTAAAGGCATTGATATAAAGACATAGAAGCTAAAACCATCCCATGCAAGCAATGTCTATTGCACCACTTAATAAATCCCTCCTCAGAGGGAAGAATATAGGCTTCTGTGGAAAATATGGAGGACTGTCTTAAACTGATCATGATAGTGAGTTTAAATAGGCTTCCAGACGTCATATGGARCAGCAGAAACACATTCTTCTCCTGCTTTTGCAACCTTTTGTATGCTGGGAAACCTTCAGCAGAGTGATTGGAGCATACTGCTAAAGCTTGAATGGCCACAGTCCTACTCATTCCTCCTGCACAAGTATTCATGCAGCCATGCAGCAAAGCCAATTGTGGAGCTAGGCGACAGGAAGAAATGTGTAAAACAGTTATTTTTGATCTGCACAAGTTCCTTATTTAGCTAACCTTGTAGCCAGGCAGACAACTGTGCTGGAGCAAGAGAGTGGGTGAAAGTCGTGGGTAGCTGAGAGTGGGACTGATTCTTCTGACAGAAGGAGTGGCTTACAGCAGCCAAAAATATTAACTGAACAGCAACATTAATTGAATGAAATGATTCAGCCCTCTTTGGAAGAGCTTTCAGCTGAATTACAGACAAGTGTTTGATATAAAATTATTGTGGGCATTGAGCAGGAATATTGAAGAAATAATCGTTGTAAAATGAGTTGATAAAGCACGTATTCCCTATGCAAACAGTTCTTGAGTCAGGGCTGAAGAGATTTCCTGTTAAAAGATTTAGTGATTTTTCACAAGTGTCACTCAAATGGGTTGTTACAGCTCTTCAGAATAGATTGAATTTCCACTGAGAGATTTCTGCTGTTTATGGAAGGAATTTAAAATTTACTGACTCTATTCATCTCCTAATTGTCTTGGTTCTAATTCAATGTTTCACCACTCCACTGAAATATCCCCAGAATACTGTATATCCCAGCACTTATTCTCTTAATCTCTTATTCATTTATTCCAACAATAGCTGGAATCAAGTATCAGCATTAAAATCAACCAAGCTTTTATAAAAAATATTGTCCACTGAATATGGAAACTTAAAAGCCAAACCTTTTTCCTTCTTTGGAGTTCAGCTGTTTAACCTCCTATCCAGTGCTGTTACACTTTTCTTCTCTATTCTTCTTTTAACCAGGCAAACAACAGCCAAGTAAAGGATGGATCTTCACACTTTTTCCTGAATGACTCCACTAATAAATGCCAAATAAGAATGCACACAGAGTTTATAAGAAGATAAAAGAAAAAATTATCTTTCACTAGCTGCAGGGTCACCATAAATATACACAGATTTAACTGCATTTGTACATTAATCACAGTCAAATTCAGCTTAGTTCCTCTTAGGTTTATTAAGTCTGTAAGACTTATAAGAATAAGTAGTAGAGGACCTGGTTACAGGCAAGCTCAAAGCTCATTTTATTACTAGAGGAGGGTATCCAATTAGAATTTTAATCTAGTTTTACTTACGTTCTTTGATTGCTTAGGTTTAGTTGATTCTTTTGTCTGTTCCTGACCTTTTCAGCTTGAAGGTATGTCTTAGTGAATGCCTAGTATGTCTCATGTACATTTTCTAAGATGCAATTTTCTGTAACTTATTGATGATTAATTCCTCAACACATATTTAAGATTCCAAACTGCCTCCCAGTGGTCAGGGGGAAAAATCATTTTAGGAACTGCAAACAAATCCTTGTAATAGTCTATTCGTATTTCCCTAACAAATAGCTATTTCAAAATAAAAATTGAGTACTTCTAGGGTAAATATGGACTGTAGCAAAGGCTGTAAATAGCTCCTGTGTAGAGATTTCAATAATCCTAAAATTCATCTTTTTAAAACTTGGTCTATTTAAATCTAGTACAACATCAATAATTATATGCTTCCATCATTGCCAGATTTTGTATGTATGGTTCATTTACTTAACCTCAGTAAGTACAATTATATAATTTCCATGGCTGCACATTCTTCTTGTGCTTTTTTTTTTTTTTGTAGCCATACATTGCTGTATAATTTCTAACCACTTTTTCCATATCCTAAATTGCTAATTTGCTTTTTTTAATTCTCATTTGCAATTTTTCTATTAATTTGTAAACAACTTCTTTGAAGCAACATTTTTAGGCTGTTAGCTAAGCACTCATAAATGCTGGAGTTCAATTTGAAGACCGAATTTACAAAAATAATCCTTACTTGTGCATCTTCAGACTTGTGTAGGATCTGTTCCAGGAATCCCCTGCCAATGATCTCATATGTGGTTTGTGTCTCTTCCTTGGGATATTTGAAGACATGCAGTGCAGCTGAATGTCTTCAGAGGAAGAACAGAGGAAAAAAGTTTTAGATTTCACTCACAAATTGAACTTTTCAGGTGCATTCACTGATTACCATACATCAGCAAGCAAAACTGAGCCACAGGAATGTGGACGGGGATATGTAGGACCAGACACTCAAGTGGTAAATGCCTGCACTCTGCAGCATTTCTCATTGCCTACTAAACAGAAAAGTAAGTGGAATACAATGTAGAGGAAGACATCGAGTTGAATGGGAATCTTCTTCCAAGCAATTTTATCAGTAAAGTGACCTCTCTGAGACACTGGATTATGTTTTCATCTGTAAAATCACAGGGAGACATATTAAACTAAATACATACTAGGCTGTTTATTCTTTTTTTGCAGTCTTTTATCTTTAAAACGTGAACTGCACTGGATCCTCRGAAAGTAAAAAACCCAAACAAAGTGTGGCTCAAAGCCAGGTTGGAGAATGACAAGGAAAGAAGAGAGAGAGATCTATAAACTTAGGGAAAACTTTTTCCAAACGAGATCATACAACTGTGAGTATAACTTCACATTCCATTTGAATCCTTTTTACATGTGTTTTGAGCACAGTTCTTAGTGCAAAACAATTTTCTTTTTTCTCCAATACTGCATACCAACATGATACACAGCCTCCAGTGTCTAAATACTCCAGGGAACAGTTAGAACAATTCAGTGACTGCTGGTTCTGAGTAACAGTTTTAATTGTTTTCAAATATTGTACTTGGGTTTTTATTCAACTTCTYAGTTATATTTTGTGGACATGGGGGAATGGAACAGTTGCATAAATACCAAACACATTTTTTCCACCACAGCTCTACCGGACCCCTAATTTTTTATTACTATGAAACATCCACATTGGGAACTGAAT
Organism: Malurus melanocephalus; assembly: GCF_030028575.1. Lineage (NCBI taxonomy): Eukaryota > Metazoa > Chordata > Aves > Passeriformes > Maluridae > Malurus > Malurus melanocephalus. Next base: position 1,999,158 of record NW_026623247.1, read on the forward strand.
CAAAAAGGAGTTTGTTTTGTAGGAAGATAACAAACCCCTTTTTCTTCTATTGCTTTATTAGACAAATATAYTTAAACCATTGTAATTGGTCCATGTGAAGGGAGGCTTTCTTTACTAAAGAAAGTAAAGAAAAAAGAAAGACCTGTCCTTTATCACARCAAGGGCAGATGCAGCCTTCTGCAGTCATAACAAGGAGAGGCACTTCAAGATGAAAATTGGGTGTTTTTCCTTCTCGCAAGATAAGTAGATGAAGACATGGCCTTGGGTMTTTTGTCAGACAGAAGCAGAACTTGAGCTGGAGCAGGGGGTTGGCAGTGCCATCACAGCTGCTGTCCCTCATTGCTCCCTGGTGGCTCTCAGGTGCCACCCCACCCACCTGCAGCTTTCTGCAAATCCTTCTTCAGCCTTTGGGGGTTTGGCAGGAAAGATATCCAGTGACAGAAAAACGCTTCCTGCCAGTCAAGTGCTTTCTGAAGGAGCATCCTCTCTTCRGCAGTGAGTTTACACACAGGAGCTTGAACTGAGACAACACCATTCCCATCACCAGGAGGTCGTGCTGATCCATGAAGGAGTTAGTCTCCTTTCTTCAGATGTGACTGACTTATGGGACCTGTGATTAAACAGCAAAGGACAAAATACACTGGCTGTCACCTTGGATGGCAAGGAGASTCGTGCATCACAAACTCATATTCCAGCATCCACAAAGAGAGTCTTTAGGTCAACTGCACTGTCCTGAATTATAAGAACAGTGTATGGGACAAACAATCATGTGCCAACTCTCTTGAATTTTTCCAGCCTCCCTCGGTCAGTCTTTTAACACTGGAAATTATGACCCTCCCCTAAGAGACAGTAGAGGAGACCTGACTGTGAGTCTCACGGCCTGACACGTGCCTGTGCTTCCTGATGGCAGGAGACAGGATTGTTCCCATCCTGTAGCCACAGCCAGCACTTCATGCTGTTGATTCCTCTAGTTCTGAGGATGAGGAAGGGCTCTTTCTTGGCCAGGCTAAACGTACCTGTGGGGTTGAGTGGGGCTGGGCAGAAGAGAATCTGTCTGTATGTTATTGCTCCTTTATAGAATGTGACCTGGAACACTGGGCAACAYTAGCAGGGAAAGAAAAAGACTACAATCTTGTCAACTCCTGAAATCCACTGTCAGCCCTGGTAATTACTCTGAGGTAAACRTTTTCTACCTTGCAGAAGCATCACATGAGAAAAGACTGCTCCCAGCAAATCCAGAATTGAATAATCCCTTTTTTATTTTTCTTTATAGAGTGCATGTTCAAAATTAAAACTCTACCACTTAACTATGTAGACTAATTTTGTGAAGTCCTGTCTCTGTGTATTTCTGTGGTGTTTTCTTTGGGTTTGTTGTAGTACAGGGCACACTCTGTATGCAGTTCAGTTTGCCAGAGCAGTAGCTCTCTAGAACTCRTAAAGCTTGGATGGAGGATGACTGGGTAGCAAGGCGTAAATCATTCTTCCTGTTAATTGCTCTATCTCAACATTTCATCTAAAGCTTTAGGACCACTGTCCCTGCAGGAGGACATTCTCCATGCTGAGGAGGGGCTAGAAGAACAGCAGAGTGTTCCAGCAGCATGTTCAGCAACTGCTTTCTATTATGCAAGAGTTTAAAGGAATGTGAACAGTCGGCCGAAATCCTCCTCATGTGACCAAGATCACAGGAACAACCCGGAGCCAAATGAACAACTGAGCTCTTATGTGCTAGTACAAAGACCCAGCTAGAAAAGCATGGTGGAAGTCTAGTTTCAAAAACGGTGAATAGGATTTTAATCTCAGCAGGTTGCTCAGCTGGCTGCTTTTCAACTATGGAACAATATTTTAATTAAATTTCTACCTCACCATCTTTAGCACATTTTCCCTTTTCACTCAATATTTTTCATGAGAYCCTTGAAAATTCATCTCTTTTACTTCTGTGAGCTTTAAAAAGCAGAGGGGGAAAAAAAGCCTATCTGCCCTATGAAATTTGTGATTGTTGGTTGTATGTGAGTGCTATGATTTTGTATTGTAAGGTTAGGATAAGAATGGGTCTCATATACAACAAAACAGACGGGTATGTCAGCTGAATCATCACAAAAATAAAAATCATAGCCATCGCCTGCAATGCAGAGATTTTGGAAAGGCTAAGGGCATAATTATAGCTTCATAGAGAAGGGTCCAGATATAAACCATGTGGCAGTATTTTAAAGGTGAATAATTTCTGTTTCTTTTGTGGAAAAGCAGTTGTCTCCTGTTTCAGGTTCTCTTAGTTTTTCACCCTCAAATTGATAAGGACAGACATTTCAGTCATCTGTTTCTGTGCATTAAGGTATGTCTTCCTTTTGGATATAAACAGGTTGTTGTATACTATCWGGTGTCAAGGCAAATCACTACTGTTTTAAATCTGGCCTTGAAAATAAATGGTGTGTGATGTATCCCTATTAATTGAAAATGTATTTTAGAAGACAATTTTCAAAGTTTGTAATGGGGAATTTGTTTATTACATGTTTGTTACTTGTCCTAAAKATGGAAGTCTTGTTTATGAATCAAACATTTTGATTTTTCTTTTAAGAAAACAAAATTTTAATGTGTGTATTTTATGCTAGCATTTATTTGCATGTATATATATTATGCAATATAATATATAATTTTATACTTAACCATGGTAGATATGCAAAAATAGAACAAACCTCTTCTGTGTTGGGGACACTACAGATTTAAACTACACCTAATAGTCTGAGGATCATAAGGATCTGAGGAGGTTATATCTGTATGTTCTCTTCTACGAAGTGCGTAATTGCAGCGTAATAACAGCCCCCCTTGGAGAATTAAAAGCTTGTTTCTGATACCCCCACCATCTGGTCAGGAATAATGAGCAAAAATGGTAAGTGGTATACTTAAATGTTAGATAAAGTGCTTACAAATTCTTAAAGCAAAAAGTACCATTTCCAAGGAAAATATTCAAAAGTTCTYAGCACTTTGCAGTTTGTTGCAACCAAAATGACACTTTTCTCTAAGCCATGGAAAAATTGCATTTCTCTTCACTTGCAAGCAGAAAGGAGTTCCTGAACTTGGCAAGCAACAGATATCAGCACGGATAGCAAGGAGGTTTCTTGGGCAGTGATAGAACAGAGTAAACTGGAAACAGGAAGATCAAATCTCCAAAAGTGCCTTTTGCTGCTGGCTGCCTGCCTTTGGAATTCAGATTTTATCTGTCCTCAGACTGTGCTRTGTTCAACAAGGCAGAAACAAAACACAAAAGAGGAGAGGACTACAGTTCAAAGAAATCAAATAATAGATAGTTAAAATAAGTTTGTAAATGGTATCTTGTCAATATCTGGTCAGAAAGAGTAAATTATTTAGTCTGTTTTAGGAAAAGGATCATACCTTACTCTGGGATGGTAAAATGAGTTCAAATCTCTTGTCAGCAACTGATTACAAAATAGTAAAATATAATCCTAACAGCATAGTAACTAACCAGCTATTCAGAGAACTGCTTACCTTTCTTTAAAAATTGCTCTGTAAAAACAGTGTAAGTGGTGAGATTAGACTGTAGAAAATCTTATTACAGGGTCGCTTTTCTCTGGCAAACATGGGTTTTAGATAAAACATCGCTCTTTTTGTGTGTAAAAGTGTATTCATTTTTGGACCGAGCAGGCCAGAAGGCTGCCCTCCCAAGTATGAGTCAGACCACAGCAATCTTAAAACTTACTGTAGGTTCAAAGAGGAAAAGTTTCAGATTACTCTGATTTTCAGATACTTGTTTATGCTACATATAAAGGTTATTTTAAAATTTAACTACCCWTTGTAATGTGTTTTTTTWAATTATTATTATTGTTCCCTCAGATGAAGTATAATGGTTGATGAAAACTGAAGGCTAGCTGATGTGTAGGGCTCCTCTTTAATCTGGCTTGGTGACCAGTCARTTTTGCCTCAGCTCTATACTATCACATTGATCATTTCTTCTTTCTAGTCTTGTGAGTTTGGTCAGCCTGATGATTCAGAAATTAGCAAACACACACACATGCTTCACCTCCTTTCTCACTGTGAATGTTTTTTTGTAAGCTTCCTGCTTCCAGCCACGCAATAGGATTTTAAGCATCTGCTCACGGCTATGAAAAAGTGATTTTTTTTACATCAGAAAAATTAACTAGGAATGGGAGGGGGTTTGTGTTTTGAATCTTATAGCTAAAAGTATTCTCACTACCATGTAAATAAGCAGTATGTCTCAGTAGCTTGATTTAACCTCAATTAGCTACAGAAAGGCAGGTACACCAGCATCTTTTTATTGTGCATTGCAGTGGCTGCTTTCATGGCAGTAAAAGCTTTTAAAAATTAATTTGCAGTATCAAACTATTTTGTTCCCAGCAAGTAAGTGCATTCATAGCTAGGCTRCTTCTGTTTTTTATAGAAAACTTGTTTTTCTAATATGCCTAACCTGCACTGTAGTTGGCTTCTTATCATGCTGGAAGGGCTGTGGTCCACTGGTGCTAGCGACAATAACAGAATAGGGCTATGTGAGACAATGTGATAAAAACAGCTTAATAATTGAAATAAAATAAAATTGAATTATGCCCAGACTGTCTCCCAGAAGAAATCAGCACCTCCAGCCAGCTCCCAGGTCTGGGCCAGCCTCCCATCCAACTCTCACTCCCCCTACTCCACAGGACAGGTGAACAAATACCAAGAGAAACACCATGCACTGAGACAAGGACTGGGAGACCAGTCATCAGTTACCAGCATGGCCAAAACGGAGAAAATTAATTTATTGCCAATTAAGAGTAGAAGGAAATAATAAACAAAACTAAAACCACTTTCCTCCACCTCCCTCTTCTTTTGGAGCTTATCTTCTTTCYTGACTCCTCTACTACTACACACACACAAAAACCATGTAGAGAATGAGGAACAGAGGCTGTGGTCTTGCTCATTACTCTTCATCTCTGCCACTTCTTCCTCATCATCCTCGTATCTGCTACAACAAGAGGTCCCTTCTACAGGGTACAGTCCTTCACAAACTGCTCTGAGGCAGGTCAAAAACTGGTGAAAGGGATATTCCACACCACAGAACATCACGCCCAGTGTATGGGGGCAGCTGCTAATTTCTTCTGGGGAACAGTCTGGGCATAATTAAATTTCTTTTAGTTTCAACTATTAAACTGTCTTCATCCCAACCCATGAGTTTTAGACTTTTCTTGTACTCATTTGTCCCCTCCACGCCACAGAGAGTGGTGCAAGGGAGGGGCAGGTGAGGAAACAGCTGCGTACTATGAGCTGCTGGCAAGGTTAGACTGTGATGGCTGTCCCCCAAGATCTGCAGCATCAATATCTGCTCCTTTCAGGGGAGAACCTGCACCGCCACCATCCTTACTGCCTTTATGGGAGCAACTGCACTGCCACCGTCCTTACTGCCTTTAGGGGAACAACTGCAATGCCACCATCCTTACTGCCTTTAGGGGAACAGCTGCACTGCCACCATGCTTACTGCCTTTATGGGAGCAACTCCACTGCCACCATACTTACTGCCTTTAGGGGAACAACTGCACTGCCACCATCCTCTGCTGCCTTTAGGGGAACAATTGCACTGCCACCATCCTTACTGCCTTTAGGGGAGCAACTGCACTGCCACCATCCTCTACTGCCTTTAGGGGAACAATTGCACTGCCACCATCCTTACTGCCTTTAGGGGAGCAACTGCTCCACCACTATCCTTACTGCCTTTAGGGGAACAACTGCACCGCCACTATCCTTACTGCCTTTAGGGGAACAACCTGCTCCACCACCATCTTCCCCGCGGGCTGCGGCGCCTGAAGCGCCTCCTGCCCTCGTTCTTCACTGACTTTGATGTCTGCAGTCTACGTTTTTCTCACTCCTGTCACAGCTGCTGTATAAGGTTTTTAACTCAGTAAATGAAAGTGTTGTCACGGAGGTGCCACCAGTGCTGCCGACTGGTCAGCTTAGGGCAGCTGTGGGTCTGTTTTGGAGACAGCCTGTGCTTGTTCTGCCCATCACCGGGGCAGCTCCTGCTCTTTAGGATCATTCCTGCAGTCACCCTGCTGCCAGTACCTTGCCACACAAACCCGATACAGACCAACTATTCCGGCTTTAGCCACAGAGACCACCAGGTGCCACCAAAGTCACTCGAGGAAAGTTCACGAAAGTTATCAGAATCGCTAAGGAGTTTAACTTCCTACATAAGAAGTACTAGCATGTTTCTTAATGATAATGATGCATGGCCTTGAAAMAGCAATCACCAGAGAGATGTTCACAACTTCTTAAGGCAAAAATAATAAAAATCAACATTAATGCATGACAAGGGAGTTGGCCTGATACTTRAAATCAGTATTTTTTACCCAAATGATTACATACAGTATACCAGCTTTGTGAMACTCCCCCAGATTTATCTTTCCTTTTTATTTTCTTTCTTGCACTGGGCTGTACAGGAGATCAATACATCAGGCCTCTTTCAGTCTTCAAAACAAAACTGTGCTAAACTGACACTGACTAACAATACACATTGTCAATGGCTAGCTTTTATTTGCTCTCCATCAATACCATTGTTTTTTCAAAACCAATTCTTCATAATCTTGCCTGAAATTAGCTGTAAAGGAGGAGTTGATGCCATGCTGATAGTGCTGATGGCTAAACTTCTCCACTGTGTTAGTAACYAAGGTCCAGCTGCTCTGGCTTGGAAGCCTTTGATGAAGAGGAGAGAAGCTGAAATCAAAAGRGGGTATGTTCCATCCTTATTTCAATGCCTTTGGTCGTGTTGTGCTTCTTGATCCTTCCAACACAATAAYAAAAATACGGGGAATCTCATCTTCACCTGGGATTGTTTATCTGATTTCAGGGGCAGGGTCTCACCAGCCAGCTTTCCTCTTTATTCTACAGATTTTTCCTGTTTTCCCTGTGTTYTGTGATCACGATCCTCATCGCCCAGGTTTTCTACCTGAACTACTGTACAGGTGTATTCCTGCACCTTGGCTGTGCCGCACTATCACAAGTCTCCTTGTAGCTTAGTATTATTTATACATTGATGCTTCATGGCATTTACAAGATGCTTACAGGTCAGTACTAGTCAAGGCATCAACAGTGTTAGTAAAAGTCTACGTGTTGCTATAATTTACCATATTTTGATGTGTTTATGWCCAAGTTCAAGGCATGCAAATACTAATTACATTCTTTTTAATGTAATTCTACTTTATAGGAAGCAACAGCCTTCTGCTTTTGATACAATTTATTTCATATTAAAGATTCAGCTTCTTTGCACTCAAAATTCAACAAAGACAAAACAACTGCTGATTTCCACATGAATTTAACTCCCAAAGATAATGAAGCCTTGAACATAGGAGTTTACCAGAGAAATGCTGCCAAGAACTTGCACTCTAACTGTTAATTASGGATATTCAACCACAACGGCATCATTTTGTTATGTTGAAGCCCTTGCTCATGCCTCAAGGCCATCCTAAGCTGCAGCATCTGATTTACATGCAGTTATTATCATGCAGTGTAAAGGAATGTAAACGGCAGACCCAAGCGGCGTAAGGCAGGATCCTGTTTCTGTCTACACCGCCACAGTCTCCAGCAACTATTTTTCAATTCCCTTTATTTTTAAATATGATTTGTATTCACTTGAGTTCCACAATGCTTGTTATTTTAACAGCACCTTGACTACTCTCTGTGATCACCAGGACATTTAAACACAAAGTATTTTACTGRAAGTGGTTTCATACCATCTATTAGTAATGTGATATTCATTCAGCTTTCAGATTTCCTTGAAATTTCCACTAACTATTGGGATGTATGGGAGACCGATTAGCTTCAGAGTTTCCACCATTACAATTGATCTGACTGCCAAACATGAAAGTCTTATTCACTTACATATTTATTTRTTTGTGTATTCCCATAGCCAGCATCTTGCCTTGAAACTGGAAGTTCTTGGCAATTGCTTTGTTGTACATTTCATAGTAGGCAGAGCATGTAATTTTGTGCATCTGTTTATCAACTGCATCTGATATTCCAAAAGAGCTGCATTTTTTACTGAGAGCAAACAGCCTCTCTTACTAAAGCATTATCGTAGAATCACTGACCACAGTGAGTTGGAAGGGGCCCACAAGGATCATCAAGTCCAGCTCCTGGCCGAAGAGTCACACTGTCCCCAAAACTGCAAGAAAAACARAAACTCTTCAACAATATCTTTTCAGTGTTAAAGAATTTAGGCATTACTTTATTCTAGACAGGATGTTATTCTGCCCAGGATGTGCAATAAAAATTATTTAATCCACACAKGCCCGGGTTTTGCAGAGTCATTCCATCTCACGGGGTCCTTTATCTGATTTTTCACATAATTATACATACAATACACAGACAAATTCTCATTCATTGGTTCCAAATTACACCATTGTTAGTATTCCATCTCAGTTATTTATCCCTTCCCCCTCGATGCTAATGCTTTAGCTCTCTTATCAATCTTCTCCCAGATCAGGTGACAGCTCCAGGGGGTAATGTTCACTAATGTTCCCTTATCTCCTGTGTATCTTCTGGCTACTCCCAACCTGTTGATRTTAAGATCGTCACACCTTGCCCAGGCTTGAGCCTTTTGAAGAGAAACTTCAATTTCCCTCCCCCTGGGCAGAGGTGAACAAACCCCTGACTAAAGTTACATAAAAAATGCTCCATGTTGTATCATTTCCAAAAACACCATGGGTCTGACAAGCTTTGTCCAAGTACTTTTTGAACTGTGACAGGCTGGTGCTGTGACCATTTCTCCGAGGAGGCCGTGATGGTTGACATCTAACACCATAAGCCTCGAGATGACTGGGAAAGTCCGTGGTCCATCGGTGAACAAACGGCAGGCAGGTCAGGTTCACAGATTTTCAATAAATGTGGTTGCACCAGGCTGGTGGTCGGTCACTGTGGGGCTCTGCAGGGCTCAAGTTTAGGGTCTGTGCTTTTCRGTGTTTTTATAAATAGTTTGGATGCACAAGCCAAACGTACCTGAGTAAATTTGAGAGTGATACTAAATTAGGAGGAGCCACGGACTTCCTCCAGGGCAGAGAGGCTGTGCAGAGAGATCTGGAGARCAATCTTACAGATTGTTCAAATTTAAACCCTGGAACACTAACACTTCTTTCTAAACTCAATGTCGGTTTTGAAAAACAAGGACGTGACTTGACTCTTGCCAATTTAAGCCCCCCCTTAAATTTGGTTTCAAGTTTATCACTGTTGCAACCAGCRATGTTTCAGAAAGGACATCAGTCTGATGAACCACACCTCCACATTTAAACATRTTTCTGTTTCTATCTACCCACCAAGAGCTTCACTACATAAAGATTGAGAAAACTACTCCAGATGAAAACAGCCACAAAAAAATGCAAGTGGCAAATCTTTTGAACTGAGAGCATTAATTTTATCAAGTAATCTGTTTCTCAGCCAAAGATCTGTTGTTTCTCAAATAACTCTTCAATGCTGAGAAACATAGTGAATAACTGAAATTTCATTGCAATTTGAAATTTTTCATTTCAAATTGAATAATTGTCATTTCACAACACTCAAATACTATGCATCCATCCATCTCTCTTGTGAATTTTGTCCCTACATCAAGTCAGAGGGTTACAGAAAGAGCTGGATGAGTTTTTTTTCAGAAGATATTTCTCAAATAAATGAAATTATTTCCAGCTGAAATATTTTTTTCTCATAGGAAAAAAAGAGATCACCTGAGGTGATTCCATGACTATTTCCATRATTATCCATGGAAAATACACTTATCAATGAGTCCGTATGCTCTTTTACATGCTCATCTGTCAGCCTTGTTATCCCAAACAGATTTTGGATCTGCTGGCTTATTCAAGTTAGTTTATTATTTAAATTTTAAAAACTACATTTTTAAAGATTTTGTGAAAACAATGATTGAAAACAGCAGAGGCAGCAGAAAAAATTTTGCTAGTACTCCTTGACCCAGATAAGTCTCCAGAGTCCTTCATGATAAAGAAAAATAATCTCAATGACTCAACTTTCCTCCTGTTCTGACAAGGAAATTCAGTCAGCGCTCCTGATTATCTGCATGTGCAAATAAAAGCTACACATGCATTCATCAGATGCAATTCTTCTAAGCAGTGAAAAAAYAGCTGCATTTTTTATATTGTTGGGTTGTTTTGGTTTGTTTTTGTGTTGTTTTGGTTTTTTTTATTTTTTTATTTAAGCTGATTTTCATTTCTGGAAGAAAAAAAGATCAAGTTTTTCCCTTTTTTTTAAATAAATAGAAAAATGTTGAAGCATAGGATGTAAAAGACTATGGGTTTGTTTCTAATGTTTTTATAAAAATGTTTTTGAAGTAGATAGTTTTTATTTCTACTTTCATAACTGTACTTGGAGATCTTATTTCTGTATTCCTCATGAATACTGAGACTTATAATGAGCTTATGATTCTGCCAGTTAACAAGGGGCCTTAATACAGTCAACATAAAGATTAATTTAGTTCTCACAGGATTAATTAAGCTGATTTGAAGGAGCAGAAAATTTTGTTTTGTTTAACTTAGATTGCTAAAATGAGGCTGATAATTTAAATAAGGATTCTCCTCACTCTTTAATTAGTTTATTTTTTTATGAAAGGAAAAAYAACAAAAAAATTACAGATGAGGGAAAAATGTGGTTCAGAACCACAGTCTCTTTGACAAATAGTGAAGAGTTAACATTATGAATATATATGAAATCAGTACAGTGAAGTACCACCAGTTATGTGTCATGAATTTATGCAGTAGTTTTTTATCACTCTAAGTTCCATTCCTCCTGATTCAGCAGCCTACTGATTTATTTTTTTTTTTTTTTTTTTTGGGTCAAACATTTTGGTTGAAATAAAAGCACAAAGAGAGAACAACAAATGGAGAACAAAATGGGGAACAAAACAAAAGCAAACTATAGCATGGAAAGAGAGATATGGCAAAGGTTTCTACAGGTGAGACCACAGGAATCAAATTTGGATAAAGTGCCTATTCACTACAAGGAACTTATCACTTTGGCTGTTAAGTCTGCCAAATAATGGCAGACTAACATTGGTAGAATACTTCAATATATGCCTTTGGCTACAAATACTGCTTGAAGCAACTACACTTTTCATAACCTGAACACCCCCAAAATGCTCTCAAAGCACAGTTCTAGGAACCGATTTTTATAAAGTTGTTTATTGTTGGAGTAATTGTTCGGCCTGTGTCTAGTCAAATAGGCTCAGCAGTTTTGATCTCAAGTTAACCCTCCAACCATACCACTGCTCCTCACTATCCCACTGTTCTTTGATAAATGCTCCTCCTTACCTTGTCCTGCTTGTTGTACTTTGGTTGCTCAGACTCCTGTGGACTGTGTAGATCCGCAAACCACTCAACATGTCAGGATGTGGGAAAAAAATTAGAGAAATAAATGGGGAGCAGGAAGGGGAAGTTTCTGAGCAGACTGAAAGTTGATTTACCCTTTTTTTTAAAATTTGAGCAAGAAGACTGCAGTATGGAAAAAACCCACCAGATAATATCTGCATTTGCATCTTTGCATTTGTGTAAAATTATGGTTTAAGTTGAAACTACAAGAGATCTCAAACAGAGTTAGTTTCCCATCCCAAAAAATTCAAATCTGTTTCAGAGCTAGAAATATGTAGACACCAAGTTTCATTTGTCACAGAATCAGATGAAATACATCCTTGATGAAAAAGATCTTCAGGAATTATCAGATCAGCCAGTAAGTTTAATAAGGTTTGGTAGAGGAATTCCTCATATTCAGGGAAAGATATTTTTGTTAGTATTTGCAAATAAATAGTTATGTATCAAAGACACCTTACTGTGTCTTCAGCCTTTGACATAATTTCCCCAAGATTTGTGAAAACTGGAATATTTGACACCTCTGTTAGAACGGATCATAGAGAGGTTAGGATTACTGTACAATTTCAGTCTCTGAACAAGTGCCATTTTCTACTTTTTGTATTCATACTGACCTGCTTTGAAATGGATCACATTGTATGTATTGTCTCTCAAAACTTCAATGTACGTGTTTACTCATCTTGAAAATTTGGGCATGTGTCAGTTTCCAAATTCTGCCACCTAGTATACTGCAATGTTCTTGGAAAAAACTTTTGATAGAGATAGTTACTACAGGTTTGTCCTTGCTTTAGGCCCACAGTCCCAGAGTGTGGGCAATGATGGGTCTGATAAATCTCCCATTGATTATGGTGGTGCAGGATGTGGTGCTACCTGAAGATTCCTTTAATTCTGTGAATTTAGTATCAATTTTTTTTTGTCACACATAATTTTGAAACTCTATTTAATCCTTGAACTCTATGACAAACTGCCATAATACTCACGTATTACTTATGCATCAGTAGCTGTCAGCTGTATTTAGCTCTTTTTGCTTCTGTTCACACTGATCCTTACAGTCACTTTTCATCCATGAATTAGAAAATAAAGGGCAGGAATGTATGTGCATTTCCACAGGAGCATGCACTGCTATCACTTTTCCTTGTTTCACAGGAATAACAGGAGACCTTTCCCTGGCTTGGAGTGTGACTAATCAGGGAAGAATTCTCAGGAATTAAGTGGGATTAAGATGGCCTGTCATCTCTCCCCATCCCCCTGCAGAAAATGATCATGAAACAAAACATCCTGTCCCAAAGTCTTTAACCTTCCTTTTCTTGGACATTCCCATCTTAAAAAAAAAAATCCTCCAGATCACCCTACTTGATCACACTCTTTCTCAAGAGATTTAGTTGGTTTGGGACAGAGAGTTAGTACAAAGTGGAGCTATGTAATTTGAAAACCCCAAACTGATATTTATGGGTTCATGGTAATAACTTCACTGTAATCTTTTTCCATCAAAAGCCCAGTTTTCCATACTCTGTTGGATTAAAACTTCATGTTTAGAGCCATGATTTCTGTATTTCATCTAATCTAAAGGCATTTGTTCTGGAACCATTTCCAAATTGCAGTGGTCAGTGTCTTGTCCATGAAAACCTCTTCCCAGGGTCACAGTGACTGAAAGCCCTGTCAGCTGTGGTCAAGATGCAAGGCTCAGTAATGCCCATGAATCAACCAATCTCAAAACAAACCAACCAAMCAAACAAACCACTGGGGTGTACAGGAATTATGCACAATCTCTGGAATCTCAGCTTCCCTGGTGGTCTCCCCTTAGCTCACAGTTCTCTTTCTGAGGCTCACAGATGTGTGCCAGAGAGGCAGAGTGCAGGATTCAGCTCCTTGATTTACGTCTCTTTAGCAAACATTTTTTCTGCCGACTCCCCTGTGGCTGTGTTTTCTTTCCTGGTTTGTTTTTTGGGTGAGTTTTTTTTGGTTTTTTTTTTTCTTTTTTATGGTTGAATTTTTTAATGTAACAAAGAGCAACAGTACATTCACTTAAAAGATCAGAATTAATTAATCAGCAATTAGGCTGACTCACTGAATAAAGCAGCCACAGACTTCACTGAGCAAGTCCTGCATCTAATTTTGAAATGGGCTGTTATGCCTTCAGATGTGTGTTGTCTCATATTTGTTACAGTATTTAATTATATGTCCTGTTAAAACAGCGATTCCTGCATGAACCTTCCTGATACTGACAGCCACTGAAACTCATTACAACGTCACCTCCAAGACAAAAGTGGCACAGCTACAGCCGAGAGAGTCAGTAGCACCACCATGAATTCACTCTTCCTCCTCTCAGAGGTTTCTTTTGTTCTTAGGACTGCAGGATTCCTGCAAAGGCATCTGTTGCTGAATGTTGCTGTCATGCTCTTGCAAAAGTGATGATGTATTTCCTTGTATTTGAGTGACTCATTTTGAAGAGTCATTAAATTTGCACCCTGAAGATGTGCAGGAAGTGGGGAAATAACTGTTGTGTGGAAGTGGTTCTGCCTCTGCCTAATGAGACCACTTTTCAATTAGATGTACCCCTCCAGTCTGCTGGGTGCCTGCAGCCATTATCTCAACTTGTAACTTTACCTTCCAAGACTGCAGTTTTTCCTACTGTTGGTGTAATGAGACACAGCCTTCACTGCTGCTGTGGGTAAAGAGGTCTGTTGATTACTGACGCGACATGCTCACTTTTCCTTGCAGCATTCTCCTCCAAGTGTTCCTGTACACAGCAACTCAGAACAGTAAATACTGGAACAACTTGGTCTGTACCTCTCAATTTTATTCAGTTTCCTCCAGCACCCTATTCCAGTATTTGAGGTATATCAATGTGATAATCTCATACCTCATAAAAATCATATAGTTTTTTGATAGTGCAAAGTGGTCTCTGGGCTACTTTCCAAACGCTGCTGTTCCTTAACTTGCAAAAATCACGACACTTTATAAATGAAAGAGATGAAAAAGTATGTAAATTAGAAATTAAAAATTAACAAATCTATGTATTTATTCAAGGCACAAATAGACTTTCTGAGTTAAGGATGAGGCTTCTTTATTATATAATTTTTACTTCTCTTTAGGTTTTCCCATGTAACTAAAACATGGAACATATAAAGTAGTTTTCCAGCTAACAAATTACTACTACTACTACTATGACCCTCTTATAAATGTACCCAGAAGATAAAAGAAGCATTTAAACAGACTTCTCATGAGTTTGGACAATTCTTTACACACTAATAACTAATTACCCCTATGTAATGCAACCATTTCTAGAATATTAAACTTTTTTTTTTTAATATTAATTAATTTTATATGAGATCATGAACGTGCTGTGTATGTATGCTATTCATCGATGTATGCTCCATTTGGGAAACTCAAGGCTTCTTTTTTTTTTCAAATTTTTTTTTTTTTTTTTTTTTCTCAAGTACCTTTTTCTTTTGTTTCCAGGTTGTGCTGGTGCTCAGGGGACTAAAGGTCCATTCTAACAATGAAGAATCATTAATCCTGTTGACACCCTCGTGGAAAAGTGAGCTGGTTGTTCTCCAGCTGGGAAAATTGGTTTAAAAGATCACACAGCAACCAAGTCACTAGGCAAGCAGTGATGCAGATCAAGTCACCCCAGGCACGCAGCCAGGAGGTGCTGAAGGTGCCAGGCAGAATGAGAGTAGTCTGCTGACCTCAGGTGTGACTCCACAGCACATTCAGGGGGAGCATGACTCAGAGCAGAGGAGTCTACATCTTAGCATGTGTCTCACGAGTAATCTGTGACTGCTCCCAGTATTGTAAGTAAACTGCAATTGGCTTTGTAAAGCTCTGGAAAGACTACTTCAGTCTGTATTCCCACCATACTGCTCAGGGAGTTGGCCAAACTGGAGCTGACACCTGCCTTTCCTCTTTTATGGCCCTCACCTATGGATACCATGACTTCTGTCTCTTAAGCCTTCCTCACTGAGAAAACAGTGGAGGTGGTGTCCTTTTCTCCCTAATACTTCCTAGCTCATCAGGAACTTCTGGGACTGAAGGAAACTGGAGTTGCTCCAGAAAGACAAATTCTTTGCTTTTCCTATGCCAAAGACTAAACAATTTTTAAGGACCACTGAATCATTATGAATACAAACAAATCAATCTTTCTCTGAAGTCTTTATGTCGAAGGATAATGTTGCACTGTCAAAACAATAGCAAATTTTAAAAATAACCTCTTGGAGAAGAAACAGTGCATCTAGGAAGAAAATATGTGTGTTCTGCTCATGCTGTCATCATCCTGCAGCTGGTAAAGTAGTAGTCATCTTTTGATTCATGTGCAGGGAYGAAGGCACTCTATTCACATTGAAAAAAATGCCTTATAATGGGCAGATTATTTAAATAAATAACTTCCCAGGACTTGATAGAACCATACTTGAGCACAAATATCATCCACTTAGAAAATAATTACTCAGTATGATACTTCTATTCACATATGCACAGGTATTCCTTACCAGTGGCGCTCTTGAGYAAATTGGTATCTGGGTTGTCAGAATTCCTGCTACATTTCCTTTCACTGTTAATCCTTGTTTAATCTCCAGTCTGTGACACTTGAAGCAAACTGCAACCACAGAAAGCCCCCARTCTGAGTTTGCACTGGTTTTCCCCACTACATACAGGCATAAAATAGGTAAAAAAGATACAAATCTAAAGCTTCATTAAAAATTTTAAATCACATTGATAAACAGCAATAGCTGTCATTATACATTAAATCCATACCTATGTGAATATATACTTGAGCTAAATGTGCGTATGAATTTTCTTYCCCTTCTTTGGTTATATTTAATCTTATTTCTCTTTTTGTTCTGTCACAGAAAGCAAATAGTGAAATTCTCAACCTATTAAAATTTTTGGCAAAACTCCCAATCTGACACGGAGCCASGATTTTACTCAGGTTTAAATCTGGTTGACTAATTTTCATTTTAATAGTATCACATTGTATCATTTTTCCTGTGTTGTTTTCGTGCCATATACCTTTATAAAAGCTTGCATTTGAGTTAGCTAGCATACAACTTGYAAGGACATGTTTATAGGAAAATAATCTGAATATTATTTTGCTGGATTTAAAATAGAAGACATGTGAGCTGCAGTYCTTTGTGCTCCTCTGATTTATATTCAAAAGCATTTGAAACCTCTTTTGATTTCTCACAACAATGTGTGTCTATTACTTTCAGCATATTTCATGCAAAATGTCCTCAGCATTATCCACCTAAATCCTGTGCCTTACTTGCATTTATAAGGATGCTTCTTCTTGTTAGGTCTTTTCAATTTCTCCACAATCCCAAGACATGCTTTGATCACTTTGGAGTTAGTGACAAGGTACACTCAAACTCTTCTCATGCAAAATAATGASCAAGGCTGTAAATAGAGATAAAGAACAGTTATCACAAAAGCATTGATAGAGTTATTCTGCTCAACAGGATATATATACCTCATAAAAGGCAGTACAGAACTAGGACCTGTGAAACAAATAGGAATATTATCAGGTTCTATTTTTAAAAGAGAAAGATGTTACTGGATCAAGGAGCAGGTAATTCAGATTAGTGCATGCATATATGAATCTGCATCTCCTTGTGTCTCTGATGGATTTCCAGATTCAATGACTTTATACTAAGACTAGAATAGTGAATGGAGCATTTGAATAGASCATTGAATGGAGCACTGATAGTTTGATCCTTATTTCACAACAAATACAGCTTCAAGTGGGAAATGTTGCTCCTCCTTGAATGTGCAACAGAAGTTGTATACTGGGGTTCTTTTATTCTGTTTTCTGATGTTTGTGCAAAAACTTACTAGTATTTTTATTACTATGCCAGACCCTCCTTTTTAAAAAATAGTTACCTGTCTCTCTAGCATATATATATATGCTAAAAAAAAAAATAAATAAAACTAGATTTATTTAGTTTTCCTGGGATTTGGGACCTCTGTTGTATCCATTCCWAACAAGGTCAATTATTTCACTTGTGTAAAATAAAACCTTCTGGAAAAACTTCACCATGAAGTTCATCAATACTTTTGTCATTAAGCCAAATCATGGTAGGCAGTTAATGACTTAGACAAATAAAACTCCCACTGAAAATTTCAGTGAAGGGGAGGTTCACAAAAGTTCTCTCCAGTGACTAAGAGTGAGAATATTCTTGACAACCACGTAGAGTGGAGATGAGCCTGATGTCCCTGGAGCTATYCCTTACTACTTCATTCATGCCATTTCAGTCCAAAGTACACTGCAGTAACATTTAGTTGGCAATTTAAATCACTTGCATAATTTTTCTGTTGCGTTACAACATTAAAGTTTTTTCCCATTTTTCCAAACAGTCTTCACTAAACTGGGAAAAGCCCTCACGCTGTACCTAACTTTTTCTTGGCATTTTTCTTTTGCAACCATCTTCAGTGTTTATGTGATTCCACTTCTTAATCAAATTTTTTCTGTGTTGACCTACATCCAAGTTTTTATTACTCCCCAAATAATACTACATCTGCTGCAATCTAAGTAAATTACATCTGATTTTTCCCTTGTTTCTTCCACAGTGGCACTTGGCCTTTTTGGCCCTGTGTGAGACCGTTCAAGCAGGAATTTATATTTGTATATCTACTTAAGCATTAAGAAACAGTGTCTACCACCTGAAACTGCACTCACCTATGCTTGTGCTTGTTTTCATGCCTTATCTTTCAAGTGGTAGAAAAGGAATGAAGCAAAACTTTGTTTCCAACATGTTTGATTGTGACAGAAAAGCACAGGGTGGCACAAAGAATGTGCAATATGAATAGCTGAATTTAGCAAATTAATCTTCAGATGTGCATTGCCATTTTCGTGGAAAGGTGAATACATAAATAATAATACAGGAGATGAAGCCTGCCATACTCCTGGGGGAAAAGAATGACAAGTTTTAGCCCTGACTAAAAGAATGTGATGTCTGGTTGGGATGGAGCTATTTGTCTCAGAGCAGCCTTCACAATGCTAAGCTTTGTATTTGTGGTTAGAAAACACACCAGTGTTTTGGCTACTGCTGAGCAGTGCTTGAACAGTATCAAGGTTTTCTCTCCAACAGCCTTCAACCACCAGCAAAGGGCAGTAGGCTGCAGGTGAGCAAGAATTGGCAAGGGACAGCAGCTCCCAACTGATGGAAGAGAGACCCTGAATCATGCAAAATCCTGCTCAGCAATAAAAGGGGGGAAAAGAAGCAGCAGGAGCTTATATTGGTCACTATGTTGCTGATCTTTCCAAACAACCCTACAAAAGCTGAGGCCTGGCTCCTAAGACAGTGGAAAGACATCTGCCTGACAAGGGGAAGCAGGGAATARTTCCTCTTTTTTTTGCTGTGTTTCCATGTGCAGCTTTTGCTTTTTTGGTTAAACTGCCTTTATCTCAGACAATGAACTTTTCCATCTTATTTCCTCCTGCTGTCTTTTGAGGAGGAGTGAGAGAGCAGCTGAGAGGGCCTCTGGCAGTCATACAAGGCAAAGTACATGTATTACTTCTTGATCTCATTTATCCTTTTTTTGAAGTGCTYGGAAAAGGCATGGCGTTTGTACATGTTATTTGACAACTCTTAATACTACTGTTGTACTAAAAAAATATTGTACCATGCTGAATACAGCACAGAGCCATTAGGATAAAGGAGCAAGACATTTGATACACTGCTTAACACATCACCTTAACTGGTATTTATTTTCTGGGTCATAAAAGTAATTACACACCAGAGGCAGTCCTTGACAGGTTTCAAGGTAGGATGGTGGTAATTCAATATAATTGAATTTATTTGCAAGTTTTTGAATCTTTCACTTATAGCACTAATTAATTTAAACAGAAAAAAATAGAAACATGAATTCTGCAGTAAATTAAAGCCCAACTATATTGATTGATTTCTGTAGTGGTTATAAAATCCCAGGTGTGGCAAATGGTAAGAATTATACAATGTTACTTTGACACAGTGAAGGACTGATGTGGCTGGTTGAGGAAAACATGAGCTGGGCCATTTGCCTATCTTGAATCCGGCTCAAACAAGACTAAACAACAGAAGATGTCTGGAGTGGAGAGGCTGGATGTGCAGTTTCAGTGAGGCACAGAAAAATACCACACACTTGTACCAGCCAATCGTTATACTCTCTTCACCAGGACAGAAGAACTCTGGTTCATTAAGAAGATAACGATGAACACAAAAACCATGTGATGAAGGTCAGTCAGCCTTTACTGCAATCTCAGTATGTGAAGGAGGACCAAGTGTTTATTCTACCTCTCTTGCCRGCTATAAATCCTGACCAAAAGTAACTGAGACCCTCATTAACCCCATTGTCTGAATAACTTAAGCATCCTTTGGGATGCAAATGAAGGAGAACCTGCATTTGTAATGCAGGTACAACCACATCCACAAAACCCTACCCATAATGTGATTGTTCCATCCCTTTGGTCTTCAAGTTGTTGTTTTGAATTTAACCAGACTTAGAGTTCTAAATTGGTTTTAATCAGAAATCAAACCCAGCCACACTCAGGCCCTCTCATCTCTGAAGGGCAAGGGGAACTCGAGGGGTCTTATTTTCTGCTAAATTCTCATACCCTTAACGTGTCACCAGGTAATTTTGTGTGGAAGCTCTTAATTTACTTGGCTTTGAAGCACTTGCAAGTTGACCTAAGTATAATTACAATATTGTAGTAGTATTTAGATTATATTAGACCATGCTGGATTGATGTGCTTGGTAAATCAAACAGCCAAATAAACAAACATTTCAAAATTGTATACTTTTCCTTTATATTATGTTTTTTCCAAGTGCAATGTTACATAGCATCAGAATCAGGTATTATTGTATTCAGAAATATGTAATTTCTTAGAATCTCATCTGAAGCAGATATATTTTAGATATACTTTTTTATTTTATTACATGTGATATTAAAAAGCAGATGTTTTTGCATTTAAGTAGAGATGACTGCATCTTGGAGCAAATATATGCAAATTGTGCAAGTCAGTCTTCATAACTAGGTTAAATGTCTAAGAGCTAATTAAYAATTCTTTACCAATAAGTAAAGCTAATCCAACCCAAGAAAATTATGTCTCATTTTTCACCATCTTCATTCATCTCTTAGCCTTCTTACCTAGAGTGAACTGATCATAATTAGATCAAGTTACTTTTATGTTTTTTTTGCAGCACTACGTGCTGTTACAAATACTTGCTCTGAGATACAAGCATTTGTTCTTTCCTTTAAATTCAGCACACTGTAATAAAAGACACATTGGTGAATGCACATGTATTCAAATTATTGACCAAAAAGATCTTTTTTCCTTCTTCACTTCATGCTGGTTTGGAGTTAAATTAACCAGACACACCATTGCTGTCAGAAGAGGCAGTCCAACCATTTATTTTTCTTCTTATCTCCTCCCCACCCTTCCTAGTAAGCTGATCCAAATAAAAAATCCCATTTTGTTTTTCTACAGATATGTTTTCATTAAAAAGGCAGCTCCCACTCACCACACAACTTCACTGTCACTAGATCCAACACAGGGTAATCAGTAGGAGTGCACATCAAAAGGGMAAAAAAAAGGCAAGACCAGTTTAAAATAGCATAGCTTCAGCTTAATTTGAACCAGTCCTGAAGCATCTTCTGAGAATGAGAGATGTGAAYAGGGTATTTCCCACTCATTTTTTASTTCTTTCAAGCTCACATTAATTTTTGACTGCCTAGCAAAGTGACTGCCTGTAGGCTTGTCAGATCCATTGAGTTTATCGATTGTACATGGACATCCCGAGTGTAGACGTTCTGTGATTTCACTGGTCATAAACTTTTCTTGTTGTGCAAGCACTTTCCAGGCCYTTAGGCTCCTCCTGAGAAAACTAACTATGAGCTGAATCCAAGCACCTCTCTCTCACCTCTTCTCACTGCCTTTTTACTGAATGATTTACTGAATCTATAACTGTTCTTTACCATGTTATCATTAAACCACTGCTGAATACAAAAGTGGAATCAAGTAGCAGTATTGAAATCTTGTTTTTCAAATAAACCAAACTTCTCAGATCTCYCCATATCATAGACAGGCTGTTCCTTGTTTGCATCTTGATGATTGTTTCAGGCAGTTAACTCTCCATAATTAAATAACAGTGCAAGACTCCACAATTATCTCTACAGTTACTTTACTTTTTTWAAAAAGGCACAAAAAATCCCCGTGAACAGACACAATTGTTTCCTATTAATGCAATTATAAGAGTAGTTCTCTAGTCTAGGGATAAGAAGATTACTTTTCTGCACCATATTCATTTGTTGGCCACATTACTCAGTTATTTCAATTTTGCAGATTGAAAATTTTTAATTAGAAGACATATTGATATRAAACTTACATTAGTTTGAAAAGGAGGTAGAGGTTCAGGATGTCAGCCATGGGAATAGTACATCTTCTTGCTACTGGGGTGAAAATCCAATGAACCTGGCCAGACACTTCTGCATCAATTTGTTCTGGGCTACARTAAGATGATGAGGATGTTTTTGCTGTGAGTACTCTTACACAATACAGRTAATAATGCTGCCTCACATCTACTTTTTAGAAAACATGTGCRAGATGAAGCTTTGATCTGCTACTAATGGAAGAGATTGGATACTACTGTTAACTCATAAAGTATCCTGTTTACTACATGGTATAGATTACAAATKATATGTAAATGAAGGTAAGTTTAGGAGATAGAGGTGTATTTGAAGATTTTGTTTTTAAAGCTGTTACCAAAGATATGATCTCTCATTTATAATTTAGAATAATAGAATCATTTAGGTCGGAAAAGCTCTTTAAGCTGGTTGAGTTCAATCATTAACATAACACTAAGAAGTCCACCACAAAGCCATGTACTTAACTGCCACATCTACATGTCTTTTAAATACCTCCAYAGAGGGTGACTCAACCATTTTGCTGGGCAGCCTGTTCCAGTGCTTGCTAACTCTTTCAAGGAAGAAATTTTTCCTAATATCCAATCTAAATATCCCCCAGCACAACTTAAGSCCATTTCCTCTTGTTCTGTTACTTGYTACTTGGGAGAGAAGAGACCAAACCCACCAATTAGAACCCCCTTTCRGAGAGCAAAAAGATCACCCTTGAGCCTTCTTTCCTCCAGCATAAACACCCCCAGSTCCCTCASCTGCCCCTCAGTGGGCTTGTGCTCCAGACCCATCATCAGCTCCAKTGCCCTTCTCTGGACATGCTCCAGCCACTCAATGTCTTTCTGGGATTGAGGGGCCCAGAACTGAGCACAGGATTTGAGGTGTGACCTCACCAAGTTTCTTGGAGCAAGTGGATAGCTTCGATTCACACAAAATTACAGTCTGCAAATGCTATACCATGAATAGTCCTGGGGACATTGGAATATGGAGATAAAATTACTCAAAAATACTCAGTTGTCAGAACGGAGCTATTTTGGCCAGCTGAGTTGAAATGGCTGGCAGAGTAGAAGTACAACAGAAAGATGTATCCCTGTGCTTCAAAACTCATACATACCATGCTGAGGCAAGTTCTCAATTTCTTGGGCAAAAAKAGGTTTGCAAGGCAGGAATGCATTCCTCCACTGTTACTTGTGAAACCATAGTCTCTGAAGAAATGTAAATATTCAGCTAGTGAGATCAAATTGAAGTAAAAGAGCATCTCTGGTGAAGTATTAGCTGTCTCCCAAATTAGGAAAGTCATGCTGAATACTCCTCTCATACTAGGAAGTTCTTATTTTCCTGTCTCATCTTTGACATCTCGCAGCTCTATTTTAACAGCCATGTGTAAAACATTAATATGTAYCTTCTTTTGAAATGCATAGTAGCTTATATTCTTGGTGCCACTTTTAAATATGGTATCGCTTAAACATATTCACCATATGTGTCAATCCATTTGTGACTCACTGGAAGACTGAAGATTTCTGTAGGTACTCTTGTAATTAAGTGTAGAGACCTCCCTCATTTTCTTTACTGTTCATCCCATAACATGAGTTTCCCACCTTTATCCTTCTTCTAACACCATCTCCTTATTTTTGTAATATAAAGTGAATTCAAAACCATTTTTCTGGCAGTATCACAATGTCAAGGTATGGAAGAATATAATGRCAGCCACATCTCCAAAGTGGTTATTTTTTTTTCTCCAAAGATGTCTGGAGCATAAACTCTATACACTCCCAGATATGGAAGAGTAGGAATACTTTCTGGGCAAGCCACTTGAAAAGACTGGAAAGGCACTGTGCATTGCCATCGTAAATATGTTTCCAGAGTTTAAACACTCAACAGAGGCACTCTGAAGGCAATTCTACAGTTCTCATACATTAGCCATGCAGACTTCGGGAGACAGGAAAATGTAGCTGGCTTCCTCCTGCTTGACTGYACATATTTTGCACGGCAAAATAATCCAGGGTATACAGAAGGATACTCTCAGGTCCCATTCAGCTGGGATATAGTCTGGACCCAGTTAAATGTTATTAATGTTTTCCCATCAGGATGTACTTAGTGCTCTTCAAATCTATTCAAGCAAGTCTCACAATAGCCTTCTCCAGTATTAGTCAGACCTGCAGATTTGATACTTGAAAGCTCTTTATCCATTGACCAACCCTGTGTATGCCCGTCTGTATGTGAAAAGGGTTTATTTTCAAGTTGATACTCCAGAGACATTACAATTCAGTCTTCCTACCAGGATACATTCTTCTTTTCCATAAGATAATAGGTATATCATATCATACTAAGCATAAGAAAGTAGACTTTCAATCAGACAAAAGGTCTCCACTCCGTCCTAAAAATAAAGCTTCATCCCTTTTTTCCATGTCTTGTTCACTACTGAATCACATTAATTAAACTATTAAAAATATTGAACACTAAAAAAATACAGAACTAAGTTTCAAATTACTAATTGTTTTCTGTCCTTTCTGATTTAGAGATGTGTAGCCAATCCACATTTCTTTCACTGAATCTTAAGCAATATAGAAGTACCTTAAAAAAATTTAAGCCTTTCTGCACAGATGGCAACAGGTATGTAATGAAAATCTGAAATTATTTAGGCCTGGGTGAGAATTGACTGACTTTGTGCATTTACTAAAACCTGTTTATTGCAGGATTATGATGATTTTGAAGTCAAAGATTTGGATAGAATATAACTTCTTATATTCTGCAAGTGTTAATAATAGGTTCTGGATGAGATTCACAAATAATTACAAACTCTAATTTAGATATTGTATCTTCAATAAACAGCAACTTCAAAATTATACGCTACCAGTAACAAAATACTTACTTAATGTATGCAAATTAGCCACATTAGATATCTTAAAAAATGCCTGTATAATTAATTACATTGCTTCTTATTTTTCTCACACTCCTTGATCAGTTGAGATGAACCCAAACAGCTCAAAACAGAAGAATGAAACTGGTTCCCACACTTAAAGAGTTGGTACAGAAGGAAAAATATATTTTCAACTAATGTGGTTGCCTGTAGTTGAATGSCTACCCTTGCTTATTCCTAGACCCTGCTGGTGTGAACACTTTCCTGGAAGGATGTGGAAGAAAGGAACAGCTGTCTATGGAGCAAAAGTTACATCTTGTTTGTATTTATTGGAGAGACCAGTTTAACRCTCTGAAATAATTCTGAACAATATTTTTGGTACACATTAGCTAGTGGCAGTRTAGATAATAGTTTTCCCATCTTACTACACCTTTCATTTTTGATATTATTAGTACTGTTTTGACTTTACTAGAATATGGTAGGATGAATTTCCCTGAAATTTATTTATAGGAAAATAATGCTTCTGTCTCATGAGTTTATATAAGTTTTCAAAAGTTGTTTAAGAATAGCTTTAACAGAGAAGAATGCTCAGCCCTGAAGGAGAAGACATTAAATAACTAGGATTTTCTTAACAGGATAGTAAAGAAATGCTTAATATGTTCATAGAGAAAATTACACGGGAGGGGACCTCTGAAGTGCTCAAAGCGGTGCTAACTTCAGACTTAGACAGGGCTGCTCAGGGACTTGTCCAGTTTTGAGAATGCCTGAAGATGGAAATTCCACAGTTTCTGGGAAGCTCATTTTCTTCACCAGAAACAAGCTGYTGTTTATATTGAACCAGAATCTTCACTGCTGTAATTTAAGACTGCTGTCTCCAGTCCCTTTGCTGTGTACCTCTGAGTASTGTTTGGGTGGTTAAAACTACAGCGCACCCAACCACCTTGAAGAAACTGCTTACAAGCACAAGTTTAGATATCACAAAATTAAAGCAAAGAACATACACATGGCAAGAAAGAGCACATTTGTAAAGKAAAACAACAGTTTCCCTGTAAATCAGGTTGAATTTACCTCACCTGCCAGAAGTGACTCTCYATTATATAACTGTTCTCCATTTTTCCATTTCCATTTGTGAACAGCCAAAGCAAATTTTCAATAAGGTAGTTACACTGCAACAGGCATACACTAGCATAAATAATCTGACAACTCATCATATGCCTTATCTGGGTAAATAGGTATCTTGTAGATAGATCAAGAGATCTGCCTCTGTCTTTGGTGAAATAAGAGACTTTAACCTCAACATCCCTTTTGTCCTCATTCAGCACCCCMATTTCACACAACACCACTGCGGCTGGTTAGACAAGTTTAATTAATTATCATGTGAGAACATGCATCTGTGTTTCAACTACACTTTCACTACAATTCAGACTTAGTGGAGGAGTCTTAAGAGAGCTGTGTTCCAGTCAAGTGRAGTAACAGACATTCTCATAAGAGGTCCCGATTTATTTATTTGCAGTCTTATTTCCTCTTATCCTTATCCCTTTTTGAACATTCCCTTTGCTACACAGATCTCTATATTTGAAATAATATTGCAACCCTGGCAGCAAAGCTCAGGATGRGACCTTATAGGAAGAAAAGTTCTATTTATTTTACAATAAAATGGATGTCACGCACACTGTCATATCCACACACTCATGAGCACCAAGAAGGACYTGTCCAAGAGCTGTGTCATCTGTCAAGCATCAAATGCCATTTAGTGTGCCGCTAGGTGTCTTTACAGGATTCCGAAAATGATGCAAAGGGCAAGGTACATAGACTATCAAGCCTCCTTTGCCATAAAATCTACTATATTCCTCATTACCCATTTGTCCACTGGTTACAGTTACATTTAGCATCTGTGTGTCTATTTTTAAATTCCTTTATCTATTTTGCCAGTTACTCGTTAAGCTCTGTTTAGCAACTTCAAGGGGAAATGAAAATTTCTATTCTCTGTATTGTCTGTGTTGTCTGTCAGCAAGCATGAAGACAGAGGCAGCAATAGCTTCAGCCCCACTACTGCCACACATGTAGCTGCAATCTAAATCCCCAGCTGGCATTCYCTCCTCCCATCAACAGGATTCATGTTGATGCTGATATTGGGCAATCCGTGTTACTTGCCTCCTCTGATTCATAAGTTGTCTACACAAGAAAGGAAGAYTTATTTTCTACCTATATGATTAAAAATGTTATCTTCAGATTCTCTGGAATCACAGAAAAAAACCAAAAACTTCAAGGATAAACTTCATCCATCCTCCTATAGTACATAAAAACCCTGTCTTGAATTCCAAGATATTCRGGTACTATTCTGTTGCAAAGATTGAAAATTTCTGCAAGCAGTTACAACTTCATTGAATGGCAAGATTTTCTGGGGGTTAACTGTAAACCTCTCCTAACATCAGGAACTTATAATTTTTTTTTTTTCTTAGTGAAACCAAATCCACTTAAGATTGAAACCAGGAAAAATCTACCTCAGTATTTTTCAAGCAATTTTCTTTCTGCATTTTCTTTGCTCTCYGCAGTATCCTTGTTGATAGGCTGTCTGGTTTATTTCAGATTCAGATTTAACTCATTACAAACTCAAGCTAGAACAGTTTGAAGCAACTTTCCTGTATTTTTCAATATTGACTTAAATTCCATGCAATATTATTAAYTTTTCCCAATGATTACATKATTTCATACTGTATATTTTTTATCACTGTAGAAGAGAATTAAAGTAAAACAAAACAAAACCAACCCACCAAACAAAAAAAAAATAAAGCCAAATAAACCACAAAAAGGGAAAAAAGCAAAAAAAAACCCTAACTCTGATCTAACAGGAATATGTTTTGCACAATGAAACACTTGAATGATAATCCTTCATGTTTGTTTAAAACATGACATATTGCTTTGTAACCCATCTTTATTATAGATTCTTCAGGGTGCAGAAAATAGTATAAAGAGTAAACTAATCAACTCTGGTAACAAGATATGTGTTCCCAGATTACAAATTCATATGTTGGATGTGAAACAGCACAGTAAAATGCTGTCAGTCATTGCTCAGCATATTGTAAAAATGCATGTTTATGGAAGGCTGAAGAATATGCATTTTAGAGCTATCCGCTTACCTGTGAGATGTTCATGCGAATTTTGATTTTAAACATACACAGTACATGGAAATATTCAAGATGTTTAAAAGATACCGGAAGGCACAGGAAAAAAAAATTGGAAGAAACTGTCCTGCAATTATAATAAATACTAAATACTATCACTTGGAGATTGTGGTGATCATTACCTATCTGTTTTCTGGAATTGAACCTAGATGCCACATTTTCATAGTTTCCTTCTGAGTTGAGAAGGAAGGAAAAGATTTAACATGAAGATGCTGAGAATCTGTGAGTTAATGAGCTCTTAAATCTTCATGAGACYTACAAAGTGACCTTTATTCTCCATATTAACTATATACTAGCAAATACATATTGTCTGACTGTTACGTGTAGGCTGCAAACTATGGAAGAGTGTTCAGGCTGACTGCTCCAATAACATTATCAAATATAAACAGACTGAAAACAACTATTTTGAGACAGTAGATTACAGAATTTCATTACATGAACAGTCAGCATGTRTTACGGTTCTGTTAAGTCTGAAACAACAAGCACAGGAAAGCCTCAACGATCTTTACCTAGGCATTTGTGCCCACAAGAATGTTCAGTCACAGTACCAAGAAGTWTCTAAACGTGGATTTTTTTACTCCATCTACCAATGCAAGAGGAAGTTGTGGGAGAAATCAGACCAGATTAAGATCTTTTGAGCAATGAAGAATTGCACATATCAAGCTAAGAACATCTGCACTAAATTTAATTGAATTCTACAAATCAGCATAAAAAACTAGAGAAAAAACAATGCTCTGCACCAATAATCTGGCAAACATTAGCAAGTGACAGAGGAAAGTAACTGCTAGTAAGGAATATTTGAACTGAAATTTTAGATGATGCATATAGAGAGAAACATATTAGAAAAAATTTCTTCACTAAAAGGGTTGTCAAGTACAGGAACAGGCTGTCCAGGGAAGCGGCAAAGTCCTTATTACTAGATGTATTTGGAAGACATGTAGGTGTGACACAGAGAGACATGGCTAATGGTGGATTTGTCTGTGCTAGCTAATGGTTAGATTTGATGATCTTAAAGGCCTTTCCCAACCAAAGTAATTCTATGATGCCATGTCAAAATCCAGTGCTTTTTTAAAAGTCAGGGACTTTTAGTCCCCTTGCATGAATGTTTGCTCCCAAGTTTAATTTAGAAGGTATTATTTAATTTCCCCTCAAGAAAAATATTAAAGCACTAAGGACAGGTATTTTGTGAAAATACTACTACYTCTAAATAGGTGTCTCCATCTCTCATCAGCTGGCTACACACTGATGAGCACTGTTTGTTCAGTGTTTGTTTGCATGAAGACATACGATAGATGCAGTAGAGAGGATCACATTCTGCCAAATACATATATAGAATTATTATATTTTGATGGTTCTGCTGTGGGAGGTACCTATWGAAATTACTGTGAAGTTATGTATCCATTCTTCTGGTGCAATTTGGTTCCATTTGCTGTATGATCTCCAGGAAGCCTGAATCCCAATGAGTATCACAGGGCTGTGGGGAAATGAAATTCCTGCTTTAAACATATCATAAATTCTTACGGAATTTTCAAAGCAGAGTGGTAAAAAATAATTGTATGAGTTGTCATTTTATTCTGTACTAATTCTATATAGGTTTTGCTTAAATTTTTCTCCCAATTGTTGGAAATTATATCAGTTTAAAAAATTTTTACATAACTTCAGTCAGAGATCATGTTTGCCTTTACCCTGAAGGMAAGTTTCTTTCCAAGGCATTGCTCCATCCAATAAGGCCTGATGAAGTTAACATCTCAACAGACCCAGGAGTGGCACTGAAGGACCATCAAAAGCCATCAAGAACTTATCAACGAGCCATCAATGGAACATCACTCCTGGTSTGGTCAGAACACCTGGTTTAAGAAAAGAAAGATAAGAAGGAGCACCTAATTAGCATCAGAGGAGAAGAAATCCAGATCCAATAGGAACAGAAATACTGAGAACTGCACAACGTTAGACCAATGAACATCAAGCCAATAGAGTTTGATGAGTTCTGACTGTTTAAAGTTTGGGAGAAATCTTGTAAAATCCATGTATCCTAGAATGATTTTCTCAGAACACCCGGGCTATGTGTAGATTTCTGGGGCACATCCGGGCCAGAACAACATCCTGGCCAGTAAMAAAAGTAATGCCTGATTCTCTRTCACTCCAAATATAGTATTAGAGGGTTTTCTTTTTCCCGCAGTTTCGGTGACACCATGCTGAGCTTCTCAAACTACTTTTTCCTTGTGTTACTCTTTTTTTTTAAATTTCTTTCCAGGTTCTATTACAAGTGCAGCTGAGGATAAAGTAATTGAGGCTTTTATGCAAGCATCTGTTTTAGATGATTGCTGTTTTTATGAAGGTGGATGTGTTATGTGTCTTGAGTTTAAGTGCACCTAGTAATCCACAGGTTGCTATTTCTTTTCATGTTCATCATCCTACTCAAAGCTTACTGGATAAATATCAGTATAAAAACAGACTAATTTGTATACCTAGATCATCATAACTGAGACCACTAACATTCATTTTACCAAGTTTTGTACAGACTCCATCTTCCATATCAATACACAACACAGTAAAGCCTATTTTTCTTTTTCTATTATCCATACATAAGAATTAGCAAACACATCTGAACTGGAAGTGACATAACTGTAATTAAAGCAAAAAAAGAAAAAGGTATGAAGATATCACACATAAAAAAAGTGAATGAACAAAGGAAAATAATAAATACAATGTACAAATTATACAAAAACTAAGAAAAATTGAAACAGAATGAGATATTATGCTCATAATGCAACTTGAAAATACCTTGTAAGATTTCCTAATTAATCCAACACTACTGGGAGGAAAATCACATAAGATTATGTACACTGTTTTTTTCTCTCTTGTATAAAAATACATTTGCCTTTCTTAAAAATAGATCAGTATTCATAATTTTTCCTCTCCTCTCAGTACAAAACCTTTGAAAAAATAGACTCTTCCTATCTTCTTTGAAAGCTATTAATAAGTCAGGATGACATGCCTTTTTCGCCAAGATTTGTCACAGTGGTTTTCTTCTTCTTCTTCCTGCTATGTACTTTTTAATATTATTCTTTGGTTCCCCTGTAAAGCTTTAAAGAACATTACACAAAAATCACATGTATCTTAAGTGCTTTTCTACCGCCTTTAAAACAAAAATTATCAGGATGGAAATGGTTGTTATATATTTGCAAAATACATTGCTCATCAAGCTTCTCCTATTTCAAAGTGTATATAATGGAAATAATAAAGAAAAAGTGTTTTAGAGTAAGTATCTTCCTTTTCTGTCATAGAGATTTATTTCCTCTACCTATATGGAAACTATAGAGGAGAAAAAATGCTATATTTTGTCCAGCAAAAGGCTGACGAAACCTCTTTCCTATACAGGTGTGTGAAAGTGAAGGGGGAAGATACAAGAGTGGGAGGAGAAGGGTTTAAATTTCTGCAATGGTAGGATGATTCATTTGGTTTTCTCTCTTGCTGAGACCAAAGTAAGTCTTTGAAGCAGGGCCTCATCTTACATGACAGAAATATTTATCTGTATGAAAAGAATGTCAGCTTCATATCTGCAATTCCTCTCTCCAAGCACATTTATTAGACTCTTTCCTCTTCAGTAGTTTATCATTCCTTGACACATAGTAATAGATCATTCAYTTATAAAAGGGATGTAACTACACCAGCAAAAATGAAGATTTTTGTTAATAGTAAGAAAAATGTAATCATTCATGGAGACCAAGTTATAAAAAAAAAAAATTGCTACAAAAACTTGTCTATCAAACCTCTAAAACTTCAGGTAATTTTTCGATTTTGCTTCAAACTGAAGTTCTGATTTAGTTTATTTTAAACATTTCTTTTTATTTACTTTTTATATGTGTTTCAAGTCTAAGCAGAGTCACTGTAAGCTGGAAATTAAACACATTGATCAAAAGTCAGTCAGCACAGGATAGAAACCTCTGATAGATGTTCAGCTTCAGTTCTGTAGTAGTTGGAGAATCTGTTTAAGCTGGGCTTTATTCACCATGTTCTGATGCATATATAATTGAATTCTCTAAAAAGCAAGTTTTAATATAGATCACCAATATTTGAAGATTATTGCTGGTTTACTTAAATTGTTAGAAGACAGGTATTTGGTTCCTGTAGACATGATACTACACAAATGTTGCAACTACATCATTCAGTAAACACACTAGGTTGCTTCTGTTTCGCTTAATTTTAAATAACTGCTCTATCAGCTTTATAAAAATTTGCTTGGAACAGACAAATTTACCAGGAGTCAATTAAAGTTACCCTTAATAAAGTAGTTAAGTCCCTTTAGTCTCTTAAACAAAATTAACACAACAGGCTGACTGAACCCAGCATTTAAAGATGTGGATTGAAAAACGGGCTCAGAAGCAAGATGTCATTTCTCCTTCAAATTCACATCAATGGAAGGYTTTCCCACTTGGAATCCAAGGGTTCTTGATTTCACTATCAAGTCAATAGTCAATTTGTTTCCTCAGGACTTGAGGCTGAATCTTCTTAGGCAAGGAGGATGTCAGAAAAGAAAATGTTTCTGGAACTAGAGGGAACCTGCTTCCTACCCAAAGCATCCCAACAGGATTCAAAGCTTGTGGGAGATTTCAACCATTCTGTTCCCAGAGAACCTAGGCAGCACTTAGAACACTCCAAAATTTTAAGACGTTTTGCGCAACATTTCATAAAAAACCAGGATACTAATAATTGGATTAAGCTRCTTTTTGAGTTCATGCTGTGCTGGCCTCAAATCAAACTTTTCATGATTCTTGAGGTACAGGAAGCCACAAGAAGAGTATGTCCCCAGGCACTGGAGTTTCTTTGTCTAATGTTGTAACAAAAAAGTCACTTTATATCATGTTATACTTGCCAAGTTCCAATGAAGGGTTTTCCAGCCTCATGGAATCAAAGAGCTAGGAGCAGGAACAATAGTTCATCGAACAACAGTTCATCGAGGACTGTGTGAAGAACTGGCCACCTGTGCTTTTTCTAGCAGGAATTTTTGAAAAGTACCCCCATTCTCTTTTTTGTTTCCCTGGTCCACAGACAATAAGGAAACGATTTTAAAGGAATTTTTCCGAAGAACTTACTCCTACTGCAATTCAAGAAATACTGCTGTGTAACTTCCACAAGGAAGTCTGTTCAGTGCAAAATGTACTATTTGGTTTTGCTTTTGTCAGCATCTGAGGGCCTGTATTGCCCACAAACACTTTGCCCATACATATGGAAGGCTAATTAGTTGTCAGGTAGCTGCACAATCTTGGGCTTTTCTGGATAAATAGGGCCACCTACACTTCCTCAGAAAACCTGAATGGACATGAGAGCTCCATGTGCCAAAGAATCCACAGATTCACAGTCTGCCTGAAGCAGAAGGTCCCACCCAAAGCTGCAGGGGTTACACAGCTCAATTTGCACTGCCCTGCCTACAGTCAGGCAGGAGCTCTTAGCAATTCAGAAGGAAGAACAAATGGCCTTGATGGGCAGTCAGTTTCAAGTACTTCTCAATCAAGCGATCTCCCGTGCCTCGGGGATCATCACACCTTGGATCCCTGCGGCAAGGAATGGCATTGATAGCACTGATGATCCTGCTTCTATGAGGGCTTTCCACGGTAATGACTCTCCCATTGTTCCTAAGAGAAGAAAACAACTACAACAAACCTGACACAGCCCAGGATTAACAGTAGGTACAGTTCCCTTTTTAAATTGCTCCTCCCCCCACCAACAGCACAACAAAACTACAATGTCAGCAATGTGYGCAGGACTGAATGCAGTTTTTGGCTCGCAGGGACCACAAGTATCTCTCCAGAAATGACTCTTTGTTGATTTCACATATGGTCTGATGACTTCAGGACCAAGACCCTGTTAGATTCAAACACTATTTCATTCAAAAAGCAGCCACATCCCAGTTTTGTTCTGTGGCCAATAAACTGAGAAACAAGACCTGTAGTACAATGTGAAGACTAGTGGGTGGCCATGGTAACTGGAGTTATCAGCAATACACATTTTGATCTGGCTTCCAGACACTTAGAATACTGTCAGACACCAGGACACTTAGAAGCATTTCAAATGAACAAGTGTATCTGGAATCAGTTCTTATACATTGTGGGCTGAAAGAAAGCTTCAAACAAAGTTTAATAGAGAGACCTTCCCATTTTGACAGAAGGTTCAGAAAAGATCCTCTTGCTTTCTGAACTCCTTCTCAGAGAGCAGTGTAGATTCAATCCCAGTCCCAGACTTAAACAGCAATTTATGTCTAAAGGACTGCATGGGTGTGATTGAATCCTTAWATGACTTTGTCACGGAAGACTGAGGATGGCAAACCAAATACATATATATGAAGAAARTAAATCAGTTATTTTAATTGATGATAGTAATTAGCCTAAAAGACTTCAATCAGAACTGTAACTACTAGTAGAGTGCACTACTTGTTAAATCAATAATTTTTAAGCTAGCCCAATAATCATTAAAGAGAGATTGATGTTACTTATCTATAYATACCAATGATCTCAGGCAAAGTAACCCTGAGGGGCATCACTACTCAAGGGAGGAATCTCCACATGCACTCCTAGAAGGAACATGTTACAAGTCCCTGCTGTAAGAATTGGGACTGGTCTTTCATAAGAATTGGGACTGGTCTAGCATAAAGTTATTGACCATCAAACATGTTTCTAGGCCAGCTGTGTCAGCTCAGAAGCCTTTAGCTGAACTTAAAATCCAATACAATATTATAATTTGCTGGCTCCTTTATCAGGATCTTTGTCTGCAGCCTCCTCAGCAATGTCAGTTACTGTCAGAACATTGTTTTTCATATTCTCAGAATGTTTATTTGGGGTGAAGGACTCAGGCCGGTTTCAGTATTCTTCAACACTACAAGCAGCGTAAACCCCTCCTCTATCTATCATGGATAACTTTTACAAATAGGGTAAAGTTTGAGCTGCTCTACCCYGACTTAGGCAGAACATCCTGCTACTGACAGCTCAAAAGAACAAATACATCTCAGTACCATTGAATCTTTCAGAAAAATAACACTGCAGCCACTACTGCAAAGCTGATACTTAATATCTTTCTATGATGGAGTATGCCCCATATCATACATTGTGATCTCAGCATTCTCTCTGAGCAGTCATGCCTAATTTGATGRGTGGACTGTTCAGCAGATGAGGAATTGGTTGCATGCTTGCATCCAGAGAATGTTCAAAACAGCTCAGTGTCCAGATGGAGACTGGTGACAAGTAGTGTCCCTCTGGGATCTGTAGGGGTATCAGTACTGTTCAACGTCTTAATCAATACCACAGACAGCAAGATCAAGGGGACCCTTAGCAAACCTACAGACGACACCTACGAGAGTGGTGCAGCTGATGTAACTAAGGGGTAAGATAACATCCACAGGGACCTGGACAAGCTCGACAAGCAGGCCCATGTGAATCTCAAGAGGTTTAATAAGATCAAGTGGTATCAATCCAGGCTGTGGGATGGACAGATCAGAGCAGCCCTGGGAGGACTTTGGGGTGCTGTGGGTGAGAGGCTGGACATGACCCGGCCATGGGCACTGCCAGCCCAGAGAGCCAAACGTGTCCTGGGCTGCATCCAAAGCAGCGTGGGCAGCAGGGGAGGGAGGGGATTGTGCCCCTCTGCTCTGCTCTGCTCTGCTCTGCTGAGACCCCACCTGGAACACTGCACCCAGCTCTGGGGGGCCCAGAACAGGAAGGACAGGGACTGGCTGGAGTGAGCCCAGAGGAGGGATACAGAAATGATCAAATGGATGAAGCACCTCTGCTATGAAGAAAGGCTTGAAAGAGTTGGCATGGTTCAGTCTGACGAAGAGTAGGCTYTGGGGAGACCTTACTGTGGCCTTTCAGTACTTAAGCAAAGGCTGTAAGAAACATGGGGATTAGCAGTATCTGTGTAGCTGAACAAGCCACAATGATAACAAACTAAATGAGTGGGGATTTAGAGAYGGTAGGAAGCAATTTTCCACAATGAGGGTGGCAAAACACTGGTAATAGGTTGCCCAGAGAGGTGATAGATGCCTGATCCCTGATCCCTGGAAACACTCAAGATCAAATTGGATGGGGCTCTGTGCAACCCGATCTAGCTGAAGATGTCCCTGCTCGTTGCAGGAGCATTAGACTACGGACCTTTGAATGTCCTTTCCAACCCACACCATTGTATGATCCTATGCCTGTTYTAATTTCAGGAAAATTAAGCCAATGATAGTTTATCTCAACAACTGCATTGTAATATCCTGAAAAGCTGGTTAATGATTTTACAACCCTGCTTGAATGGTATAGCATTATTAAYCTGTACCCTCATCTTCACCAATGTTTGTCCCCTACTTCATGGTTTCTCACTCTTTTTCTCTCTCAGAAACCTCTTTCCTTAATGAATAATCTCTCACAYTCTGGAGGACGCTTTCGTCAGAGGAATTACTGGGTATACAGTACCTCTTGGATGAAATTAGGAGACGTGAAAATAACAAYGAAGGGCTAACTAAAAATACGTTTTTTCTCTTTTGCCAGTAAGAATTTTAAGCAAAGTATGTAAGTCTTCACGTACCTGTATTTTATTTTCTGTCACAGATYCAGAATTCATGAATGATGTGAACTCTCAGTGTAACCTGGGAATTTGAACCCTGTGCATTTGCTGCTGTTGACCAAAGAAGTCCCAAATGTCCATCCTTTGAATCTAATTTTTCCTTCCCCAAGCTGACGTTAAAGCAGATCAGCTATTCACCTTCCTTGATTATTAAACGAATTTATTTGTCTGAGGATAACAATCTTACTGATGTTTCCCATTTTGCTGTCCACATGACGGTACAAATGGATCTTGGGGGCCTGTGCTTGAATGATATATCAAAGTGATGGACTAGGATTTGATGACACTATCATATTTTCATGATACATTTACAAATTACTTTATTTTTTCCCCCTGTGATTAATACCTTAGACACAGTTTCACCTGAAAATTGCTGGTATGGCTTACCAAATTTCTTCCTTGTGTCCCACTCCATCTAGACCATGGATGGTCACACCATGGATTAGAAAATATACTACCCATTAAAATTAAGAAATTTACTACTTTTCTYCTGGATTTAGTGCTAATGGTTGAAAATATGACACTCTTCTTCCATGGTCTGTCAATTGCTGAACAAATTCTGACTACTTGGAGGTTTTCCATTTACTCCTCTCTCASGTACTGTCTCTCAGCCTGCCAGGAGCATGTAGATCAGCCCTTCAAGAGGGTAAGCATTTGTAACTAGTGCTTTGGTTCAGCACGGATTTTTGAAGGCTTGCCCCACCTTTTTTCCCTATTGCATAGATGAAAAGAACGTGTTTTTCACGGAACCCTTTAAGTTTTGAAGGAGCTAGTCCTTTTTTTTCCCAGTGACGTTGCCTCTCTTGAAATGAGATTTCATAGAAAACGCAGTCGTCTGCTTGTATTAATTACAATTATTTTATCTACTCAGGTGAAACGCTAGTCGGCCTTCTGGATCTGCACTGCTCTCTTGATCTTGTTCAGCACCAAATGTAACAGTTCAAGAAGCGTTTGGACAATGTTCCTAGGCACACGGTGTGATTCCTGGGCATGTCCCGCGCAGAGCCGGGAGCTGGACACGATGAWCCTTGCGAGTSCCTTCCAGCACAGGACATTCTGTGACGGTTCTCCGATTGTCTGTACAAACAGAGGGCTGACCTGGGGCACAGCGGGTACGCTCCGTGCTCAGGAGCACCGCCGAGGCCGCGCTGCCGGCCCATGGCGGGGCGGGTGCGGCTCCCCCTCAGCCGCCGCAGTCGGGGCGGCGCAGTGCGCCTGCGCGCCGGCAGGGGGGGCCCGCGCGGGGGAGGAGGGCGGGGCCCGGCCCTGTGTTTTGAACGGCGCGATGCAGGCGGCTCACTATTTGGCAGGAAGGTGAGGAGGCCTCTATCCTGGCAGCGGAGCTCGCGTAGGGAGAGGGGGATCCAAATGTGGCAGAGGCGAGCAGGAGGCAGCGGCGGCGGAGGGGGACAAGCGAGACGAGGGGAGCGGCCGTGCCCGCCGCCGCCGCTGCTGCCGCCGCAGAGAAGCTGAGCGGCCCGGCCGGGAAGGGGCTGAGCGGCGGCGCTGGCACCCCCGGGCGCCCGCCCCGCCGGCAGGTGAGCGAGTGGGGCGAGGGAGGGGACGGGGGGAGCGCAGCCCGTCGCGCCGCCCTTGGCCTGGCCCGGGCCAGTACCGGGCAGAGCCGGAGGGAGTCGCTGTGGGGGGACCGGCGCTCCCAGCCCGGCCGCGCCTCGCCTCCCCCGGGGCTCCCATCGTGGATCCCCCGCCCGGAAGCCACGGGCGGCATCGCGGCCGCGGGGGCTCCGGTCTGGCGTTGCCGTCTCTGCCCTCCCTTCCCCCGCAAGCGCCCCGGCTGCTTGGCAACCCCCCCCCGTCCTTCCGGGCTCCGAGGCTTTGCCGCCCTCCCCCGGCACGGCCCCGCGCCGCATCCACCCGGAGGGGAGCGGTGCCCTCCCCCTTTCCCCGCTGCGGAGCTATTGTGTGCGGGCTGGGGCCCGCCGAGGGGCTGCTGGCGGATAAGCCTTTCCCGGGGGAGGTGGAGGCGGGAGAGCGGGACGAGGGGGGCGTGAGGGCGGCGGGGGAGCCGGGGCCGCGGGAGACAGCGCCGGCGCGGTGTGTGTGCGCGCGCCCCGCTCGCTCTGCGCTGCTGCGATCCTTTGTCTGCTGTGCCGCTTTCCCCTCCTCCCTCGCTCCTTTCCTCCCTCCTCCCTTCCCTCTCCCTGCGTTCCCCTCTCTCTCCCAGGCTCCAAGCGCTGCTGCAGCTGCAGGTTTGTAAATACTGGACCACCACACACACACACACACACACACACACACACACACACACACACAACATGGCTGACGCTCGCCCTGCTCTTCTACCAGGGTCTCCGCCTTTTCCCTCAGTCTCCGCTGCTTAGCCGCTCCTCCGAGTAGGCTTTTGTTTCTTTCCCCCTCCCCCTTCATCGCCCATCCAAAAAAAAAAAMCCCAAAAAAGCCCAATTCACCCTCCTTATTTGCACGCATGGCGGGATTTCAAGGGTAAGGATCCTCATTTTGGAAGCTTTCTCCTTTCGTTTTGCTGTTTACAACAAAATGAAACCTAAAATCAGAGGTGATTTGGGAACCTGGCAAGGCCTGGGGCAAGGGAGGTAGGGAGGGAAGGAGGGGGGAACTGGGTGAGCCCCGCTGAGCGAGGCTTGATTGGAATGTGCGTATCTTTTTCTCGTTTTGGGTGGGGGGAGGCTGATGCACCAAAGTGCTGGCAGAGATTAAATACTGTGTTATACTTGGTAGGATGATCTGGGGCCTTTCTTTAATTTCAATACATAATTCGGTATAAGGGATCAACCCTGTACAGTCACATTAAAAAGATCTGAACTAGTTATGTCAGAATAGGCATTGTGTAGGTAAAACCCATAGCATAATCGTTTTGGATTTTTTGCATTTCCTGTATTTCCTTGTTTCTATCTTAAACAGCTTGCAAACCATGGAATACAAAACTGAAATTTACACTTGCCAGGTCTTTGTGTTRCTAGATTTCTGTCACAGACTAATTTGCCCTTGTGATGACAATAGCACAAACTAAACCATTTCCTTTTCCTAAAAGGAGTGCTTTCAGATTTTGTATTTTGATTTTTTTTATTGTTATTTGTTTGGGGKTTTTTTTGTAAAAACGGCATGGTARCGTGAAGTTAAGTGAGCTCCCAAATGAAAACAAGACAGCATGCTTTTGACCTCTTTGCTAGTGCAAGGCAAATGCTTAGTTCAATACCCTCCACCTCAGTTATTCAGAGCACCCCCTTCTGGCTTTGATAAATATGGCTTATTTTTTGCTTCTTATGACGTAAAACCTAAACACTTGAAGGTAGTTCGAGCATATCTAAAGTGATCTGCCATGGCATGGTTTTGTTTCTAGCTTGTAACTTTAGGGTGAATGCTGAAGGTTTAATCTTTGAGGGATCATACTTAAGAATGGTCTTTATTTATACACATGGATAACCATAGTTTCTGAGCACTGCTATTAAGTAACAAATCTAGGTATGTTACCTTTGTCTGCTTTGCTTTATAAGCTTCTAGTGGAGAAGCATTGGAATGGCATAATCATGCAGCTTTTACTGGCTTAGAAATAAATRCTACACTTCAATATGGGAATKAAATATGCGCCTATTAATACTTCTTTCTGTTACCTTTTCCATCCCCGTTAACAAACATTGATTAGCAAGCATTGATTATGGAGGAAATAATACATGGAGTTTACAACAGCATAGAACTTAAGTCATTCAAGTTACAAGATCATTTTGGAATGTGTATCTACGTCATGGCCTCTGAGCCAACTGTGTTACTTTTAAATGGAAAAGTCCGAGCAAAAGCCTGAAGCCTGATAAATCAGTAGATTCCTGCAGCAGTCAGTTACTTTATTTTTACATTTTTCAGTCTGAAGGCAATATTGTCTAAACTGGAATATTTACCAGTTGTAGTTAATTTGACGTCCATTGTGATAACTACTGCGTTTTGAAATATGCTTACTGACCAAAGATATGAAATGCACTGAAGTATGCAGCTCCTCCCTCAGAATAGGCCTTTTGATACTTAATTCAATTCGTAGGCTGAAGAACAAAACAAAATAAAAAAAACCATCCACAACACATCTGTTTAAATAATGGATCACTTGAAATTAGTCATATTTAACTCTGGTATATTGCAGTTTTGTTGCTAGAGCTGTATTTTATTCTGTAAAATTTGTCTCTATTTCATCATCTTTGTGAAGTTTCTAATCTAGAGCATCTTTATTTTGTCATTGTATTCTTTCCTATGACACTCAAAAGATTTTTCTTTCTGTCTTCATTTTGTTGATTTAGTCAAAAATCAATATTGTGKGTCTTCATATCCCAAAAGGAGCAGATGCAGTTGAACTTACCATGTCTCTGCATCTTCACTAAGTGAAGACACTCCAGTATTTTTGCTGTTGTGAGTTATGCTAGGCTGTGTTCAGCCAAATTAAAAGCCTGATACTAGTAAAATCTTCTTTTCAAAAACTGTTTGGCAAATAAGATTGAGGAAGAAGAAGACTGCAAGAGATGCAGTCTCAGAAATCAGCTTGCTGGAAGAACTTAGAAATTAACTATTTTTTTTAACCAGGCATGCTTTTCATCTTTAGTGAAATAAATCATGACTAAGTATAGTTCTAAATATTTGTGTAATTACCAAGTAGAATACAGTCCTAAAGGTAATGAACACTAAGTACATCTTATTCTTCAGTACTTTGTTTTCTCAGACTGAGTATTCTTTCATCCTTTTCTTACCCAGTATCCTACCTTGCTATCTGTTTCSGGGCCATGTACTCTTTGACATGTTCAGATCTGTAAACTTCTACCTGATGCAAGAGGTGCTGTAAACTATGTGTTAATTTAATGCATTATTTGTTTAATGTTTGACAAATGAAAGATTTTTAGAAGGATTCTATTTACTGAAGCAAAACGCTATATTTTAACCTTTTATTTTTCCTTGCTTAAGAATGAAGACTTTTGCGATAAACTTCTCATCATTCCATTTTGGTTTTTCTTGTCTCCTTTCCTGTCTTTCACCAGATAATGGAAAGATCAAACTTGACTTCTTGATGGTATGGCATGGGAATATGTTTTCATAGGTGGCTAATACCGATTCAGCAGAGTGGTTTAGAAAACCATCTCCGGAAGCTGTTCATTGAAGCTGAACCAAAACAGAGAATGCTCTTACAGAAAGTTGTTTCCTGTTGTATGGTTAGATAGCTTGTTTCTCATGACAGGTGTGAGAGCATTTTTTGATTTGTTTTTCTCGTCTCTCACTAGTCTTCAAAGGTCAGTGATTTTATGGTGGAAGGGTGAATGCTGGTCTTTCTTGACACTGGTTTCTTAATGAGTACTTCTTGAATATCAAGATATGACCTACTTGCTGTCCAGATGCTGTCTAGATGTCATCATGCCATCTGCCTTAAAAGAATGGGAATATGACTTTGCTTTATGAATGTGTAGACTGCTTCTATCTACATCTTTGGACATGAATATATATTGAGCTACTAAAAACAGTTCAGTTCAGTGGTTTTTATTTAGCTAACAGCTGATTGTGGAAACGACAGGGGCTTCAGCACTCATCCTATTTCAAATAATGGTGAAATAATTTAATTTGAACTAATTATATTCACCGTGTAGTGGTTGAAGTTAACTTTCTGTTATAGAGTAAAATGTGAATTTGCTAATGGCATACAGAATTCAGGAGGTGAATAGATTTGGCTATCAGATTGTGGAGGATTGTTCTACAAACTCAGGTTATATTTTTTTTATTTATTTCATGTAACGTATGTTATGAAACTGCTGTAAATCTAGGTTATATGACTAGCTTGGAAACTTTACTGTTGTAATGGTTCCACAAAATGAAATATGTAGAAATAGTTGTGGTTACCAGTGGTGTCTACTAGTTGTAACTGTTACCTGATCATATTTTAATTGTTGCAGTTATTGCATCGTGATTGAGATGTTCTTGAAATATTTTGAGGAATTTTTTTGAGAAGTGCTTTTAGAATAAGTGTTACTGACTGTATACTACAACCTCTTGCTAGTAGATTTTGATAGTCTTTTTGTTAAGACTGTAAAGCTTATAAATCTCTGGGACCTGGTTAGCTCTTTCATTGGGTTGGTTTTTGGGAATTTTTTGGCTGGTTGGGTTTTTTTGATGGGATTTTTTAATGTTATTGTGGAATATTCCAATTTGGAAGGTGCTTACTTCAAAAGCAGTTCTGTAGATTTTAGTGATTTAGTAAATAGTTGGCTTACACTAAATGGATGTGGAACTTTAGAGTTTCCATTCCACATGGTATTTTGAACAAAATGTAATTGTATGAATTAGTTACTACTTTGTAGTACGGTAAGCTGTTCTAAGGTCTGTAAAACGTGACCAACATAGACTTACAAAAAACGTTAACAGCAACAAAACAAACAAGTGAAATCCAACCTCACTACTTTTTTTCTCCGTGAACTTCTTTAATTCAATTTAAATGTAAAAGACAACTTTGTTAGATTATGATTTCTTTTACCCTAGGTGGATAAGGACTGAAAGTTTCATTAGATGTCAAATTTTTGATCTATTTAATTTA
Source organism: Malurus melanocephalus (assembly GCF_030028575.1). Classification (NCBI taxonomy): domain Eukaryota; kingdom Metazoa; phylum Chordata; class Aves; order Passeriformes; family Maluridae; genus Malurus; species Malurus melanocephalus. Next base: position 2,042,107 of record NW_026623247.1, read on the forward strand.
TTAAAGTCAAGTAATTATTTGTTTCAGAACTGTTTCAAATTTTCCTAATTTAGTATTTATGTTTCTTACATGGGAATCTTTCTTAGTATGCGAAACCAAGGCAGCTCAAGTCCAGTATCTTATCTTTTGATTTCAGTTGAGATTTTTAAATAGGGAAATTTTCAGCTTTTGAGAATTAATGTTCTGTGAGGACAAGAAAAATAATGTGTCAAGTAGATCCCCAGTGAAAATTATGTAAGGTTTAATTGATAAACTTGTAGATACTTTGACAAACACAGTATTTGCTGAAGTCCAGAGCTGTGCTTAGGGGTCTTTTAGTAGACAAATGTTAAGTACCTATCATGGACTGGGAAGTATTATGTGTGTTCTGCTGAATGTCTGTAACTTTGCATTTAATTGTACACTGAAAAATATTTCTAGATTAAGTTTCTTCCATTTTTTAGGAATGATAAAAATTAGTAAAAGTGATGCTTCAGACATGGAGGTTGTGTAACTCATAAAATTATACTCAGAAATAGTTGACTGTCTGATTCTGGATAATTCCTTGCCTGTCATATTTAATAATTATTTATATTTTGGGTAATGACCTAAACACCACAGTGAAACTAGAATGGGGGCAAACATGTTGGAGATCAATTTACTACTTCTTTCTCAAAACGTTCCAATTGCAGAGAGCTTTGTTGAATGAATGTAATTACATTTTTCTTCAGAAATCTTCTTCAGAAGTTCTTTGTCTTAGTGGGGAATAATGGCATACAAACTCATTAATGATTTTTTACTGTCAATCGAACTGCAAATGAAATACTGTGATGCTGAGATTTTGTGAGTTATGAKAGGCCAAATTTTATACTCTAGACAAGTACGCCTTCACAAGCAGCTTAACAGTAGATTCTGACTTTGATGTGACTTMATAGAAATGTGTTCCTGAGTGCTTTTAGGGTTAAGGGATTTGCAGTTTGATATACTTGGAAGCCACGGATTGTAGCATATTCTAATGGTTTTATGTTGATAGGGAGAGTGGCTGGCCTTCTGGGTCATTTCTCCCTAGTGCTGAAGGGAGGAGTGAGTAAGCATAGGAAATCTCTTTCACTCCCTAGCCTTCAGGAGCACATCTCAGGGTGAATTACGTATGTCTTCTGCACCTCCATTTGGTCAATAAAACATATGTTTTGTTAGGTGCCTGACAGAAGATGAGAGGGCAAGCAAACTTTCTKTCTTCTCAGGCTGGGGCGAATGTTGCGTTCCAGCTGTAGGGAACTGCGGGAGTTCATTTATTAATGGGTGGTCAACAACGAAATTAAGTCAACCGAGACAAACTTTGTATCTGAGAACCGTTCATTGGTAACGAAGAACGAGGAAAAGTAATTGCCGACTGAAGGAGGCTGGAAAAGACAGCAAAAGGAGAAAGGAAAATGGAAAAGGGACCGGGGGGGAGAGAGAGGAGACAGGGAGAAAGCGGCTGTTACCGCCAGCAGGAGCGGGTGTGCTGTCGGTGTCCACGCGGCGGGGGTGTGTTGGTGCCGGCTGAGGAGCCTGCGCAGCCCTCGGAGAGGCGCGGGTTCATAGGCGCAGCTCCCGCGGCGTCGGGCGGCCGAACACGCGGTGAGTGGACAGTTGGGCAGGAGGTCCAGAGCCCTAGACGGACTCGCGGTGGGGATGGTGGCGGCGGGCGAGGTCGGAGGCAGGCAGGTGGCTCAAACAGGGTTGATCGCAGAGGCAGGACGATCCACGGCCTGGATCAGGCGGAGGAGTAGAGTGAAGCAGACGCTGGACACGAAGCTCGGAGGGCAGCCGGCATCTTGCCAAAGGCCCAGCAGGAGGAAAGATAGATCCGCGGAGGAGCGAGAGCTAGAGGGGGCAGAAGCCAGGCGCACTGCAGCTAGGGCAAAAAGGTAAAAAGCCGGCTAGGGCCCGRGCAGGCGAGCCCCATGGGCAAGCCCTATAAAGCAGACAAAAGCCCCTCCCCAGCAAGGAACCCCCCAGCAGCGAACAACAAAACCCAGCAACCAACCCCAGCTCGTGTTGGTTACTTTTTATGGCTCCTCCCAAAGTCCGCCCTCTGATGGGAAACATTGGTGCAGTCCAACCTTCGTCTTCAGTCCATTGGTAGAGCCCTTCCACCATCCTTATTGGAGAAGCTTCTCTGGGGGGTGCAGTGTATCCCGTTGACTGTGTGCCATGTGAGTCGTTGCCAGGCGAAGTCACCCCAGAGACAAGACTTTGCCCCTCTCCTGGCTGTCTCCTGCAAGCCTCTCGTGGGCACCCCTTCCCCCACATGCCTCTGACAATTAGTGGGGAGACAAATCAAAACTTAATTGGCCCCTTAGAGGGAGTTCACTCCTGCTTTCAGTTATACCTGTGTTTACTTGTATGGAAAGAGATGAGACAGGTTAGTGTTGCTTCGTGTCGTGTAGGGATATGTAGCTGTATTAACAGTGGATGAAAATGACATTTTCAAATTCCTCCAAACCTTGGTGGCTAACCAGGGGTGAAATGGACATTGTGTTACAGATAGTTTTAGGCTGAAGTCTTGAAAATTTACATGGTTTTGTTTGAAGCAGGTTTTTTATTTTCCTCTTAGGTATAGTTTCACTGAAGAAGGAAATACGATGATGTGAAGAAGCATCCTAAGTTTTCAGTTGCACTTAAGCCTTTAATCATATTTCTAGGAGACATTACATTTGAATGGGGGTGGTGCAATGCAAAGCTGGTATTACCATAAAAGACAGAGGTATGGTTGTTCTTGTGTGTACTTTGATTATCTGTAGGACAGACTTCTAGAAAGCCTCACCTGCTTTTATAGGGAAGGATATTCTGCTTCCTGAGCTCCTGTTTGCTGGAGGATACCTCACTTTTCCCTCCTTTAATTTGTATTTTTCCCCTTCTCARGGTTGAGACTACTCAGTTGAGTAGTCAAGCACCTTGTTTCAAGCACCACAAGACAGTTTAGCCCTCTGCAAATAAGCATGTGGATTTTCACAGGGGCAGAGGCATGTGTGGTTTTGATGCCATATTTATGCCAAATCTCAGGAAATACACTTAAATGTTTGTTGGTGAATCTGGTTCAGGTTGGGTATAAAACTTGGTGGAGAGAAAATGAGATTATAAAGCAAAAAAAAAGACGGCATCTACCTGTTTTTGTTGCTGGAAGTTCAACCACCAAGTTCTATCTTAATTAATTTACTTTCACATTTCATTTCGATTTGTGCTGCATGCACAGTGGAGAGGTTTCAGAGCAGCATTTTTGAATACAGCTTGCCATCTAAGAAAGGGAAGCAGGTTTACTGTGGGTCAGAAGGGGAATGGTAGGGAACAAGTAATTCCAAGGTGATTGATTGCCATTCTGGAAGCCTTGACTTCCTTCTTGACATGATTTTGTTACCTTTTTGCAGCTAGAGAATAARGACAATGTAGTTTTAAAAATCAGCTATGCTCTAACGCATACAGATACTGCATTAAAGTGCCTTCTTTCACAGTCCAGTAAATAACTTTCCAGAGTAACTTGAAATAGTTTGTCATCCCATTCTCCTAAATACTGCGGGGTCTATTRGTATGCAGGGTCGTGAGTATGCAGATGCCATACTAAAATCAGAGGTAGTATTTTGTCCAGTCATCTCCTGTGCTTTTTCAAAACTACAAGTGGTGTCAGGATTGGTATGTCCTTATGTCTCTGTAGCTTTTMGGAAGAGTAATTGGTTTCACAGTTGATCTTTTCTCTCAGTTGTCTTGTTCCTCACCAGCACACACACGCACACACACACATTTATGCAGGTTGTGTTGTGTTTTTTCACCGAAATTGTGAAAGACCTGTATGCAAGCAAAGAATATACCATGTCGTGTCACAATACTGATGATTCTCATCTTAAAGAAGAGTATACGATTCGCTGCTTAATAAATTATCATTGTATTTGCTGATAAATCCAGTGCTGACTGCAGTATTTAAATGAATGATATTTCAAATATTGGATAGAATTGTTCTTCAGCTAATTTTTCTACTATTCTTTGAAAGTAACATTTTCTGTTCTTTCACTGACCCTCCAAATTTATTAGAAGCCAGTGTTGTTACCTGCAGCTAGASCTCATGTAACAAAATATTGAATTTTGTTTTCAGGAACTTGCTGTTATGCAGATTGCAACTTCAGCATCCATTGCAGCTGTTCACCATTTAAAGGTGCTAATGTCTTTAGGCCAAGATTTTTAGACCATGAGTGAATATTTTGCAGATGATCTAGAAAAATAAAGATCTCRTTTTTAGTTACTAGCTATGGAAAGACACCTGTCATTCTTAAAAGCGAGTGTTTTCACTTAAGTGGTTTATGTTTCCATTTTAAACAGTTACATGAATACATTTAAAAACTGATTTAATGTACAATAGAATGGCTGAATAGAAGAAGAAAATAGGAAAGGCAGATTCAGTTTATGACTAGCTGCTCAGATTTTTTATACTGCAGATTAAAGATGAGATAATTTTCCCTGAATCCTTTTTTCAATTTTGGTGGGTTTTTTTG
>NW_026623247.1:2046685-2136428 GCF_030028575.1 Malurus melanocephalus
GATCATTGCAAAGATAGGATGAACAGTGTTGTTAATTTGAATTGTCTAATTATGTCTATAAGCTTTTCATAGAACTAGGTTTGTAGTGAGAAATTTCTCTGCTTGGGATATGAGTTCAGTGACTCTTATCAGTGTGACGATGCTTCAGTTTGTAAAAATGCTGTTGTTTSCTCCTCCATTGCAGTAATTCCTAATATAATCATCCATTTTCCTCTGACTAGAAGAAGCAGTAGTTTATCAATAATTTCACTCTAATTCTGCTTCCTACTGTCAGCTGATTTAAGAAAGAGAGCTACATTTTTATTAGAATGGAGGCAGTCAGTGTTTGTATCCAATGCAAACTTAAGTTAATATCTGACTCATTAAATACTGTCCATTATGGTTGTAGCTGTGTACTGTGTCATTGATTATGGGACAAGTTTAGATACATGTGTCTCAAATAAATGAATGAATGAACTTGTAGTAGATCTTGTCATAGGTTCAGTTGTCTAGAAAGCTAATGGGGTTAACTGTTTCCTAACATCATCCTTTTCCCTGTTTTGTGGTCCTGGTTATTTGGTTTTTTTAAAAGTGTTGTATTACTACTTATTTGTCAATATCCTTACTGGTTACTTAGGTTGGGGTTCATAACAGTTAGATTTTAACTTTCTAATCAGTGCTGTGAATAATAGCTTGTACTAATAAGAATTTTGAATGTCTATGTGCTTTGTTGACATTTAAAACTTGTAGGTGGTTGCATTATTGCACGAATATTAAGTATTAATACAGTAATTACTTGGCTTACTCACACACAGAGCAAAATGCCGCCTTCACTGTGGGCCTTCATTCATAAAGTTTCAAGTATATCAGTAAAATTGGTCTTGCAAAACTACTTGATGTTGCGGTTACAAATTCTTACATTTGGTTTAGGATTTTTTTTATGCCTAGGTTTAATTTAGTGTTGCAGTGGCATCTTCTCAGGGTACTCAAAAACACATAAAATAATAATTTGGTACTTAACAATACACAGACTAAAAAGCTTGCAAGTGTTCCACCAAATTGCAGAGCATCCCTCTGCCCCTAAATACTACATGCTACTTATGTCCCCTCAATGTTTGAACAGGTGTGCAGCAGCACTGCTAATCTGGACTGTTGAGAACTGGTTGTTATGTGCTTAAAATGCCACTTAGATCAGCCAGCCTTCTGAAGAGAAGTAAACCCAAGAGTTTGATTAGCCACGATTCATCAACCCAGCTAATAAGTGCAGTAACTTACCACTGGTTACATTTTAACRGCAAGAATAGGTGTTGCCCTAGGCTTGCTCTTCCCGAATGTGTGAGTGATCCTTTTGGCTTCTCTGACGAGCACAATACAAATTAAACCTAGTCCTACAATAACGGCTGACCTAAGTATATTCTGTGAGGAGACATGAGCAGAGAACAGAGAAAGAACAGAGAAATGCCTTACTTTTTCAAATGGACATTTCCCTTTATAGTTTCCGGAGACCTGTTGTAAAAGTTGCCAAACTGAATTGAGTGAACTTGTTTAGAGTTGTAAAAAATTATTTGGGTCATCTCTGTTTGCAAAAGCATGACTAACAACAGAATAATTGCATTATGAAACTTTGAAGTTCACTTGCATTTATCATACAGTTGTAGCAAGCRCAGTGGTTGTAGTTCTGCTGTCATATCCTGGACAGCTGTTACTTTTGTGGATGAGATGGTTTGTTTTTTTGTTTCTGGGTTTTTTTTTTGTTTGTGTGTTTTCGTTTGTTCGGGGGTTTTTTGTTTTTGTTTTTGTTTTTTTTAATTTAATTTTGTTTRTTATTGCTTTTTAAATTTTTGTTTGTTTTTTAAATTCAGGAGAAAAGGAGGGTAGTTCCCTACCAGGAAGGAAAATCTAGAATCACCATCTAGAGTGGTTTGGCTTGGAATGGACCTTAAAGATCACCTAGTTCCAGCTTCCTTGCCATGGATGATCAAAGKCTCATTCAACCTGGCCTTGAACACTCCTTGAGAGGAGGCATCCACAGTTTCTCTTGGGCAACCTGCTCCAGTGCCTTACCATCTGCACACTGAAGAGTTTCTTCCTAATACYTACTTTAAACCTGTTCTGTCTTACTTTGCAGGCATTCCCTCTAGTCTCTTGCTCCTTGCCTTGGTCAAAAAGTGTTCTTGTAGGTCCTCTTCAGGTGCTGGAAGGCTGCTGTAASGTTGTCCTAGAGCCTTCTCTTCCAGGTAAAACAATCCCACCTCTCAACCAGACCTTGTAGAGAAGTGTTCCTGCCCTGTGGTGATCAGCTGAGAAGCTAACCTGGTTCATGTTTGCTGTGATGCAAAAGTGTGCAACTTCGGGCAATTGCACAAGCCTGTGACAACTTGTTATTGCGGTGACTGTGCAGGTTTTTGCTCTGTGGTTAAGGGCAACATTATTTTTAGTAGACAGAACAATTGGGAGCAGGTTAAAATTTACCTTTGGATAATGTGATGCAAGGAAGGTTATCGTGACTTGGAGTAAGTACTAGATAGATCTCATCTTCAGATTTTTAAAAAAGCCTTATCTTGTAAGATTAAGCATGGAGGACTATGTAAGTATGACATTATCAGGGTGTGAGTTTGAACATACGTGAGGTTAAATCTGCAACTATTTTTGCATTGCCTGTAAGAGGATGCTTTGAAAAGAAATTGTATTTCAGAGTCTTAGTATATTGTGCAAAGTCATAGGAAGAACTGTAGCAATATAGTAAAAAGAAAGAATACCTTCATGTTGCTAAGTGTATTGTAAAATTGGCCACTGTTTTTGAAGCTGTTTGGCTAAACTCTGGTAGCTGTTTATAATTCCACAGTCRAAGGACAGGATAATAGTGAAATTAAACCCTGTTTTCTGTTAGTACTGGCAAGACATTCCGTGAAAAACAAAAGAGGTCGTACTGACACTTGCTTCTTCATAGAACAGTAGACAAGAGCTATAAGACAAGTCTTTTAAAGTGTGCTATGTGTGTCTTTATTGTTCTCATACTAAGGTGTGCATAATGTTGCAGTAGCGGCCAAATTTTTTTCTTTTCCAAATTAGGTTTTGCTCTGCCATCTTTATATATATAGCAAAACAGATAAATTTGTTTTTAGCCATTAGAAAGAAAGTAGACTAGAAACTTGTGTTTTTAAAAAACCACCACATGAATTAGTGTGGAACTTCAAAGCATATTTTGTTTGTTGGATTTTTTGTTTGTTTGTTTTTTAATGAAGGTGTTGTAAGCTCATTCGGCATAAGTCAGTTCTCTTATTCCTTTAACTTGATTCCTATTCAGTAGAACAGCCAAAATGTGTGTTCTTAATACCAGATTTCAGAATTTTTTTCTTATATTTTTGAGTTCAATTTTTGGAATTTATTTTTTGAACCAAGAGAGTAGCAAGGAATTCTTCAAAGGTCAAACATGTCAAAATGTCAGTGAGTCCTTTAGCCAAATATTTAATCTGGTTGTAATACTGCTTGTGTGGGAAGCAGATCAAATAAAAAAACTTACTACATTTTAATCAGTTTAACTTTAGTAAAACACTCTACTTTTACACAGCTTCGCTGTTGATAAGCTGTGGAAAAATAGATCAAGCCTGTAAGGTTTTCTGAAATAAATTTCTGGAAAACTTAACTTTCTTTTGCTTTTTGGGTTATTTATTTATGAATGCTTAGAATGGCAGTCCTACAGTTTACTTCACCCTGAAATTTGGTGTGAATTGCATAAACCTAGTTGTATTTAGTTTGAGATGAAATATCATAACTGGAGTTTAGGGAGGTTTTTGAATTTTGTTTCTGAATTGTGGATATGGCATGTGTACATAATTTTCTACTTGCTTTTACCTCATGAATCTAATTTTTCTTTAATTTACTACTGGTTTTGTCAGTGGGTTTTTTTCACCTGTGCATGCTGATAGTGGTGTCCTTTTAGGCAAAATCCTGTGCCTATTGTTAACTGCAATGAACAGCTTATGTCTGGTTTAGTGTCTGTGTAGTGTTATCTATACTGCTTACTTGTAATCAGCCCATATGATTTGAGGCTTGGCATTTAAAAATCGAAAACATTTTAAAATGCTTTTTTAATCTAAACTTCATAACTGCTGATGTATGATGCCTTTAGTAATGGCATCATGTAGATGTTTTCTGGCCTTTTTCTTTCTCTGAAGGATTTCAGGACCATATAGAGCAATGCATAATCAAATAAAATGAGGKAAGTTTTGATCAGAGTTTCCCAGTACTTTTCCAATTGCTTTGGAGGCCGAAACAATGGAAGAAACGTTTATCTGTGAACTGTTGAGMCAGTGAGGATGATAATCTCTTGCAGGAGCAACTGTTTGTTCATCAGGGAAGACTGAGAACTTTTAAAACCTCTGGACAGAGGTGGGTTCCACACAACAATACTGGACTTAGTGTTCCATTAGTTTCACTAATGCCTTTTATATGGAAAAAATAGGAAGAAATATACAATAGATAAAGCATGATTCAAGTACACCTGTCTCCTGTTGAAAGTGAAGTAATTTCCTTTGTCCTTCTTTGTGCATTTTTTTAATCCCACAAGTAGAAAGACCAGCTGGTCTTTGGTTCACTTACTTGGTAGGAGAAGAGTAGGATGATGCAGTTCTGAACACTTGCAGTGTTCTTGCAAAGATTGCTCAGTGTATCATGTACGTACACGTGTTACAGATGATAAGCAAGTTCTGGAGTTCAGAGAACTGTTAATAATTTGCTGGTTATGTTCTACATAAAACTAAGTATAAATGTGTTTTTAATATTGCTTTCACTCCAGTAGCTTCTATTCCTGATAGCTAAATAAGGCTGGAAGTTAAAAGGTTGTAGAGCTGTGGACAAGTAAATAGTCACAAGTTTTACTGTAGCATAGTGTGTCTAATTATTTACAGAACTTTCTGCCAAAAGATGATCTTCCCGGAACATTTTAAACAGAAGTATCTGTCACAAATGTGTTGAAAGATGAAAATTTGTCTGTAATTATTTAAAGAGGTTTTTTACTTTGCTTGAGGCTAATGTAAGCTCAGTAGAAGTAGTGATCTTTTAGTGCATTTTAGGAAAGAGGTTAAAAAATTTAAGTGAATTGTCCCCCATCTTGGATTGTTTTGTGTATTAGAAGTAATGAAGCACATTTTGCTGCAGATTGCTTGAAGGTTGAGAGGTGTGGTGTCCACTCTGTCACTTATTTTAAAACTTACAAAGGCAAAATGGAGAACTTCTTGTTRAAAGTCATTGTGTTAATTTTTCTGCATTGATGATGCAGGTATTGAGGTATATTGAGGTATAATGTGGTGAGTTATAGTGCTCTAGTATACTGGAATGTCTGTCTGGAAATTTGTTGTTACGTCATCATTTATTCATTGTGTTTTTAAAAAACCCACTRTATTATTGCTCCATAAGGATCTGAAACTTAAGATGAAATCTGTGATACCTTAGAAGTTTTTWTCATAAATACAGTGAAGTATTGTAAGGGAGTTTTATCTGAGAAGACTTTGTTTTTCATCAGTCAGCTAACCTCCAGATTAAAACATGCTAATTGAAGCTATGCTGATTAAAGCTATAAATATAAGAAATAAATTGTAGGTGTGCACTCGAAGGTACTTTTTGTTAGGAAGATTAGTTTATTGAGCTGTAGAAGGTGCTTGTAGGTAATGACTTGTTCCATGATCTCCTGTCTTCTGGTATATCATGTTTAGTACGTCCATGGGTTAGTTTTCATTAAAGTTCTTTTAGTGATTTGAAAGATAAAATGAAAGCATGCTTACAGTGAATAGGCAGTGTATTTCAAAAATAAAAACAAAAAGTCTAGATAAATGGTAAATAGAAAGTACAAAAATTGGCAAATTTGCTTTAGCTATAATAAATTAAACCTACCATCAAGTAAAAAACATAAAAWTATAATTTTGAGGACTTTTAAGGAATATTTCTCTGAGGTGGTATTTTATTATGCATGTTACAGGAAGGGGGGAAAGTCCTTACTATCTGTCTTTGAAGCCTTCACTGTGCAGAGTGATACAAGAGTAGTTAGAAAAGCTGTAGGTGAGTGATGTAGACATATTTGAGAAAACTGTTGGTTTTGTTTTATTTAAGTTTGTAACTTTCTTCTTAAAGGCTACTAAAAGAACACTGAAAAAACTTACCTGGGTTTAGAGACAATTTTGGGAGAAAACGCTCTGGAATTAATGTTTCCCTTAAAGAAAAGGGTTTTGGCAATCCCTTCCCACTGGTATGAAATGAATTTTCAGGATGAAAGTAAAAAAAAAATCTGTTTATTTGACAAACAAGAGGCATGCAGGGCCCTGGAAAAATTAGCTGTTAGATATTGAACTGTCAGAACCTTACGCCCCCCAACTACTCCCAGTCACAGCAGAACGGACAAACCCAAAATGCCAGGGRAAGGGAAAAAACTGTTGGCCATGCACTAGGAAAAAAAAAATAAGGTGGACAGGTTTGTCTTAAGGCAGGAAGAAAGAGTTCCAAAGGAAAAAAAAACAATGGGAGCCTGATGAGCCTCTGATATTGGTCTTCTCTTTGCAGCAGCTGAAGCTGGTGGATTTAGTATTTTTTTTTCTTTCATTGGTTCAGCTTCTCCTGAGGTCTGGGCTGAGATRGGAAGTCCCAGCAGCTTCCCTGCCTGTCCACGCCAACAGGTGCCTGCCAGTGGTCTGATTCTCCGAACGAAACTCAGGAGAACAGTCCCAAGAAGAAACAACGCAGGCCACTGAGAAATGGGTGTTGCAGTTTGGGGAAATGAACTTCGTGCCTAAGCTAACGAAACCGAAGGTAGTTGAAGAAACAATGTAACTCCATCCCTACCCCCACTGCAAAGGAGACCACGGGGAGTGATCTGAGTTTCCCCCTAGCTCCCGCCCCTCCCCTGGACTTGCCTTAAAGCTACAGCACCCTGTCTGAGCCTGTATTATTTATTTCTGGCCATAAAGCGGGCAATGAAGAATCATGAAATCAYCCCAAGACAAACTAGAATATGCTGAGATGGCAGGGATTCATCAGGATCATCACATCCCAGCTTCTTGYGCTCTGCAGGACCATGGCCAAGAATCACATATGCCTGAGAGAGTTGTCTGAATGCTTCTTGAACTAGAGACACTTGATGCTGTGACCACTTTCTTGGGGAGCCTGTTCCAGTGCCCAGCCATCTCTGGGTGAAAAACCTTTTCCTGATATCCAACCTAAGCTTCCCCTGACTCAGCCTCATGTCGTTTCCTCAAGTTCTTTCACTGGTCTGGAGAGCAAAGAGGTTGGTACCTTCCCCCGCTGCTTTCCTCCATGAGGAAGTGCAGACTGCAGTGAGGTTTCCCCTCAGTCTCCTTCAGGCTGAACAAACCAAGTGACCTCAGCCGCTCCTTGTAAGGCTTCCCCTCCAGACCCTTCACAATCCTTGTGTCTCTCTTTTGGGTGCTCTGTAATAGCTGAATATCCTTTTACAATTTTGTGGCACCCAAAATTGCACACAATACTCAAGGCTCTTCAGTGCAAAGCAAGACAATCCCTTTTCCTGGTTGGTGTTTCATGCACCGCAGGATACAGTTGGTCCTTTTGGCTGCCAGGGAACTGCTGACTCATGTTCAACTTTTTTTTGACCTTTCAGTGGTGCTGCTCTCCAGCAGTCCCTTTCTGTAGTGCTGCTCTCCAGCCTCTTGTTCTCAGTCTGTGCACATGTCCGGGATCGCCCCAGGCGCAGAATTTGGTACTTAGCCTTGTTAAACTTCATAGGGTTGGTGAYTGCCCACCTCTTTAATTTGTCAAGATGCCTCTCTGCCCTCAAGGGAGTCAACAGATCCTCCCAATTCAATGTCCTTGGCAAACTTACTATCCCTTTGAGTTCTCCATCCAAGTTGTTAATGAAGATACTGAAGAGGACTGAGGTGAGGATAAAACCTTGAGTTCAATTGAGGTAGTTTAGAGGGGTTTTGAATTTTTTTTTGTGGTATAAGGTTACATGGATCTTAAAATCACAGAATTTGAAGGGACCTTAAAGATCATGTTCCAACCCCCCTGCAATGGGCAGGAACACCTTCCACTAGTCTMGAATGCTCAAAGCATCACTTCCAAGGATAGAGCATCCACAACTTTTCTGAATAGCCTCTTCCAGTGCCTAACCACCTACACAGTAAAGAATTTTCTCCTGATACCTAATCTAAACTTATTCTTTTTTACTTTAAAGCTCCTCCGTCTTGACCTATTGCTTCTTGCCTTGGTAAAAAGTCTTTCTCCAGCCTTCTTGTAGGTCCCCTTCAGGTAYTGAAAGGCTGCTTTAAGGCTGCCCCAAAGTCTTCTCTTTCTGGGCAGAACTTTCTCAGCCTGACCTTTCAGAGAGGTGTTCCAGCCTGTGATCAGCTTAGCGGCCTTCCTCTGAACTTGTTCCAACAGGTCATGTCTATCTTGTGCTGGGGTCCAGAGACCTAGATGCAGTATTCCAGGTGGGATCTCACAAGAGTGGACTGAAAAGGCAGTATTGCCTTCCTGGACTTGCTGACCTCACTGCTTTTGGTGCAGCCCAGGATGTGATTGGTTTTGTGGATAAGAAACACACATTACCAAGTTATGTTGATCTGCTTACCATCTGCAAACACCCTGAAGTYGTTGTCCCTGTGGCTGCTCTTCAACTGATTATCTGCCCAATATCTGTATTTGTGCTTGAGATTGCCTCAACCCAGCTACAGCATCTTGCGCCTGGCCCTCTTGAGCTTCATGAGTTTCTCACAGACCACCCTTAAAGCCTGTCCAATTCCCTCTGGATGGCATCACTTCCCTCCAGCATGTAGACTGCACCACATATCTTAGTGTCTTAAGCAAATTTGATGAGGGTGCACTTGATCGCATTGACTGTGTTGTGACAAAGATGACGGACAGTTCAGGTCCCTGTAGTGCCTGCTGAGGACACCACTAGCTACTGCACTCTGCTTGGATATTGAGCTGTTGACYGCAGCCCGTTTGAATGCAACTCTCCAACCAATTTCTTACTTATTAAATTGTCTTATCTGTTAGATTGTGTCTATTGAGTTTAGAGATGAGGATGTTGGGCAGGACATTATCTAATACTTCGAAGAAGTCACTCCACATAGTGACTAGTCACTCTTCCTCCTTCTGCCAACACTGTAGAAGGCCACCAGGTTTGTCAGTCATGGTTTGCCCTTAGTTGTCTGTTGAGAGAAATAATAATGATCCTTCACTATTACTACAGAAGCCAGTATAATGATTTTTTTAAAGCCTTTTAAAATGAACTGTATGTTATGATAAATTAATCTTGCTTTGAGTACAAGGATTATTTTATTAGGTCAGTGGACTATTTGCACATTAGTAAAGTGTGAAGGCTTGTTGTGATGCAGCCATGCACCCTCTCACTCACTCCAACATCAGCAGGCTCAGGGAGAGAATCGGAAGGGTGAAAGTCAGAATCATGRGTTGAGATAAAGGCAGTTTTATAGGGAAAGCAAAAGCCATGCAAACAGGCAAAGCAAAACAAGAAATTAATTACTCTTTCCCATGGGCAGGGGGGTGTTCAGCGATCTCCAGGAGAACAGAGCCCCATCATAGACAATGTTTATGTGAAAACACAAATGGCATCACTCCAAATGTCCCCAATCCTTCCTTCTTTCCCCCACCTTTACATGCTGAGCATAATGTCACATGGTCTGGMGTATGGCTTTGGTCAGGCTGGGTCACCTGTCCTGGCTCTCTCCTGTCCCAGTCTCCCATCCCATGCACTCCCAGTCTCCTCCATCAGTGTGTCAGTACAAAAAGCAGGAATAGCTTTGCTTCTGTGCAAGCCCTGCTGAGCAGTAACAAAAACATCTCTGTACTATCCACCCTYTGTTCAGCAGAAATCCAAAACACAGTCCCATACCAGCCACTGTGAAGAAATCAACTACCCCAGCCAAATCCAGGACAGGTTGTAACAGAGGAAATAAAATTCACCAATTTGCCTGATGTCTTTGGGTGGTTTTATGATACTACTCTATTCCTGATCATCTGGTTAATGCCCCCAAATAKGTCCTGTAGCTTTAAGGCTAGTCCAGGATKGGGGTGGGAGCTGGGGGAACCCTGTCTAGGATTTGTTCAAGCTCTCACGCTCAGCGTGCTCGACTTGCTGGGCAGATTGAAGTCTACATTGTTACTTTTAGCTAGCTTGGGTTTTGTTAGGTTAGGCAGGAAGTCTTACCTTTAGACTGTGGTGGCAATTCTTCAGTGGCTTTGTGTTTTCTTGGACTTTTTCGCTGGCCTTTTGGTCCAAATCAGACCATTGATGGGCACTGGTTGGTGCAGATTGGTAGGGAAGCCATGGGGATACCCCATCTCAGCCCAGACCTTGGGGAAAAAAGCTGAATCAAAGAAAGAAAAGACTSTAAATCCACCAGCTTCATCTGCTGTGAAGAGGAGACCAACATTGGAGGTTCACCAGGTTCCTATCTGGTTTTTTTTCCCCTGAGCTTCCACATGGACTCTTTTCTTCCTCCCCTGAAAAAAAGCTGTCCATTATTTTGTTCTTTCTGGTCATGTGGCCAGCAGTTTTTTCCCTTCCCCAGGCATTTWGGGTTTTTTTGTTCTGCTATGGATGGATATGTGAATGTGTGTGGGTTAAAGTTCTGATGGTTYAATATATAACAGTTATTCRTTTTTCTCCCATGCTGTGCAGGYGCCTTTTTTGTCAAATAAACTTTTTTTTTTACTTTCACTGCTGATACTAATTTCATATCGGCGAGGAGTCACTGAAAMCCTTTTCTTTAGAAGAAGCACTCATTCCAGAACATTTTCTCCTAAAATTCTCTCTAAACCAGAACATCCGGGAAGTTGTAATTTATACACTGTAATAGCCAGTGTCCTGACAAATTAGGGGAAGAGAAATTAGAAGGGTTTGTTTTCAACCAAATCTTAATCTTAGAGCAGGGACGTTTGCTCAAACTCCAACCCTTAATAATACAGAAAGACATCAGGAAGGTGCTGGAAAGCTTGGCTAAGTGTACAGTACATTAGTCACAGCTGGAATATTTAGCCTCTGAAATGATAATGAAAATGCCTGAAGCATTTCTGTACATTTTATTGTATCAGATTATATGCTCTGTATAGTAGAAAAAGCCTTGTTTTAACTGTGATTAGAGATGCTATTGGAAACAGGAAAACTAAGAATGACAACTGTTTCTGCTCTGAAAACTTCTTTAGCTGCAGAAAAGTGCAAAGAAACTCCTGCGTATTTAGTAGTCATAGTATAGATACATAACTATATTTCAGTAAAGCAATGAGTAACAAGCAAGTCAGAAAGAAGAGTTTTATATGGTTGCCTCTGGTAAAAGGGAAACTCCCCTCTGTACAAATGAAAGGAATGGATTTCCTGTAGATGTAAAGTTCATCATGAACTTCAATTATTCTGCTCACTGTAGCAAAATAACTTTGTAATTTTTATCTAGAAATATTGATTATCTTACTAATTCTGTATRTCTTCAGATTGTCTCTTGTTTAATGTATGCATAGTGTTTCATCTTTCACATGTGATAATTGCATTTTGTGTTCAGTTGTAGTAGATCGTTTTTCTCTGAGCTTAGAGCTGTTCTACCTTTTAAAGCCATCAGGTGAAGAGATCCCTTGAATTAACCAATGTGTATTTCTTTCTCTTGCTGTACAATGCATGGATGCATGTGCTTGCATTGCATTCTGACCAGTACTAGTTTTAATTAGCTGTATTCCTGGTTGGTGATGAATGGTGAAGAAAATGACAGCTATTTTCAGTTGCATATTAACTCATCAAGGAAGAAAGGCTGGTGAAGTTAGGCATACTAAAGTATTTAGAAGAACTTTGCCTCTTAGTTGTATTAATTTTGATAGATTTGTAGATTTGAGTAAAATTATTTACTTTAAACTGTAAGGAAATTTTWAAAATGCTTCTAAGTCCTGTATTGCCTCTTTTGTTCTTAAAGTTATGACTGGTAATTCACAATCAAATATGTAAGCTGTTAAGTTTTATATACTTGTAATGGAAAATAGTGTTTTAATTTAAAGTACAAAAGCAATAGGATAACTTAAGTAATACTTTAAATAATATTAAAAAATATTTTGTCTTTCAGACTTTAGGAACTGGCAGTGTACAGGCTTATGTATGTCCTGCATGTTGCTGTTGACAGGCTAAAACTTCAGAGAACTGAAAATTATGTATGGCACAACTTGTCGATATCAGCTAATATTCTGACAAACATGTTTCATTAATGAAGATTCAGTACTTCAATGAGTGTTTGTGAACTAAAAGCTGCAAATATTTTAGAAAGCATAGTCACAGGTCTGCCCAGGAARGTGGTGGACTTGCCATCCGTGGAAGTGTGAAAGAAGTGACTACATGTTGCACTTTCTGCTGCAGCCTAGTTGACAAACCAGATTGTGTTTGGTCAAAGGACAGTTGATCTCTGAGATACTTTCTAGCTTAATGATTCTCAGAGTGTTTTTTTTCATTTTTACCTGACAAACTGAATATTTTCTATAGCCTTTTTATTAACTTGTGTGGTCCATTTAATTATAAATCAGAGATTTATGGGTGGAAGACAGAAAGGGACCATTTGTTCTAAGACTTTGTAGTGAAACATCAGTCTACTAACAAAATGGTGAAAGGAACAGTGTAGCTGGTCAAAACATGTTAGTGTAAATTGAGGGATTAAAATGGCTTTCTTTTATTGGATTTTGAACTGGTGGGAAGACTAATCAGGAACTGCTTCTAAGAAGGCCTGTAAAAATTTAATTTATTTATCATACTCCTCATTCGCAGTTCTTTTTGACTGCCTGCGATTGTCATTAGTATTTGTACTTCTTACTCTGGATGTGCGCTTCCAAAATGGTTTAAGAAAATTTATAATGAAACTTTAAATTTCTAAAATTTCTTTATGATAATATAGTTAGGAAAAATAATTATTTTTTTTGCTTTGCAGAAAGAAATTGTGTTCTTAAGTATGTCCAACTTTACGAAAGGTGTGAAATTGATGAGTGTAAAGAGTATATTTTCGTTAAGGATATAGTTTGTTTGAACTGGAAAAAAAATTAGTGAACTGCTAATGGATAAATTCAACTCTGAAGAAATAAGCACTGAACAGTTCTTGTTTGTGCGTACTTAACCAAAGACCCGCTGGGTTTGGCAGCAGAGCCTCATAAATCCCCATGTTTTCTATCTAGCATTGTGTGGGCTGGGTAGGATTGCAACCGTAGTAATTGTAGCTGTGCGATAGGATTGTAGTGTTACTTGTTGCACTGCTGAAGACAATCACTGAGACTTCTTTAGTTTGTGTTCTGCAATCTGCTTTATGCTTTTTAATGGTTCTGATGTTGACTGAAATACAGARCTTTTCAGAGGTGATGGCTAAGTTTTCTTGGTGGCAAGTAGCCATCAGTGAGAAACCAGAAGCCACAGGGAAGTGTGTACTGTTAGTTTTGGCTGGTTTTGCAAGCAGCCTAGGACAGAAAAAAAGATGCTGCAGCAATYCTAGGATTATTGGTATGAGGAACTGTGTAAAAAAAATTGAGCAGCTGAYTGAATTTGTCATGGTCAAATGACTGAAGGACTTTCTCTGTGAAGCAATGTTAGAATGAGTTAGGTAAATGCAAAGACTGAAGATAGAAGACGGGGGAAAGATGAAGCAGAAAGAGCRTAATGCAGCGCTTGAGAAGTGTTTTTAAAGAAGCTAGGGGATTSTTAGCTTACTTTAATTCCATATTTTGGAGCGGCAGATAACTTTAGAAACTACAGAGCGGCAGAGGTRGAGACGCAGCCAGTTTGAAAGGGTAATGGATGTGTGATGGATGTGGGCAGAGCCAGCCGAGCCTAGGTGCTGGCAGTGGCACAGACTTGTTAACCTGATACCCTCGACAGAAGCACTTGAATGTGCGTATGTCATATCACTAGCCACTGCTGTTGTATGCCTGTCGAAGCTTGCCTCACCTCTAAAATAGTCATTATGCATGTCAGAAATGTGAGAAGAGCAAAGCATTAATGAACATGGAACTAATGAATTGTGCTTTTATAARGAAGGCTATGCAATTAGAATGAAGCAAGGTGTAAGGGGTGCTCAACTTTGCCTTTAATATTTGTTGGATTTTATTAAAGAGCAGTGCATCRAGGCAAGTTCAAAAGATCCTACTGGGAAAGCCACTAATACTGATTAATGTAATTTGGAGAAAGARAAATATTTCCCTAAGTCCTATAGAACAAGTCTAAAAATATGATTTAGAAGCCTTCTTTAACTTATCATCAGGGTCTGTAGGCAAAAGCTTAAATTCAGCTTTGTTGTTTATAGGGTTTGATCYCTGAATTTTATTTTCCTTAAATGTAATTTTTAGATAAGATTCAAGTATTTCAGATTTTTTTCAGGATGCGTTGTATTGTGTGCTGCTGCTTTGTTTTGTGTTTAGKTTTTGTATTCTTTGAGCAATTATCTTTTATTGCTCTGAAAATAAGAAATCTAAAATCAAAACATTAACAGTGCTGTGTTGGAGTTTCAACAGCTTGGGCAACAGCAGTTCCTGTTTCTGATCTGATGTTTGATCGTGGGCTGTGTTTTATTTACAGTGTTCTTAGCACAGAATGTGCTGAAATAAGATCAGGGAAAACTGTCTCATAGATGTAACGTGCATGTTGTGAAGCAAAGTTCTTTATTTGTTACTTGATCAAAAATATGCTRTTGGGTTTCTACTTTCATTTGACAACCCCTGCTCTCTTAAAAGAATCTGAAGTCACTATTTTAGGTAATCTTTAATGTACAGAGTGATTYTGACACAACCCAAGTGTAAGGACTTAAAGAGCGCAGTTACCTCTCCAGGCCTCAGAAGGAATTTGGCATAAGATAAGCCTGCACAGCATCAACTTGAGATAGCAGAGAAGGGAGGAATTTGCAACAGGAAAACTAGTTCCGGGCCTGAAGGAGGTAAAATCTAGTTAGTACACAYAGATCACTCCAAGTTATGGGGATATGCTGCCATGGTTATGTGTAATTTGGACTATATAAAAGTCATACCCCCAGAAGAATGACTYGGGGATGCCCATCACCAAGAAGCCCATGAACCAATGGGACACCACTGGATCCCTCTCTCTGTGTCTCCCTCCCTCTTCCTCCTCCAGAGCATACTCTATTCCCTGGAGTAATACAGTATGGGCCCTGTGGAAGGATGTGTTTGCATCCTTCCTTTACAAGCTTTTGTATGAGCACTCTCTTGTATTTTGCATGGGAATTTTTTATGTTGAAGGTGCATACCCTCAGTAACTGTATCAGGTGTGTCTACAGAGAACTTAATTTTCAAGTCCAAAAAAGTGTCAAAAAGGGCTTTGCAAAATCGGTTGGCATTAGATAAGTTATTATGAAAGGAACAAATGGTATGTGGAATGTTACATGGTAATAAAGCTGAGTGTTGTATCACTGTTCACAATGCAATGGTGTTGACTGAAGAAGCACAAGGCAAAATTAAAGAAATTGCTATCAGTCATTCCAACCCCAAGATTGTCTTCTAGGGGTTAGTCCCAATTCCTAGATGATGAATCAGTACTCAGAGGGTAGGAGAAGTGCCTAATGAGACTTAGCTTGGGTTGATGATTGCCGCTGGAGTTGCATTTTTAATGTTCACTACATGATTACTCATATTATTGCTTCTGTCTTCTCTTACTGTTGCTTCATATGCATCAGTCCTGTGAACAAGCTGTGAGCTAGGGAACAAAGACCCCAGAGGACAGTGAACTATGAGTGGTGTAAGGATTTAAAGTGCACAGTTGCCKGTCTCAAACTGTCAAGGCAACAGAATGTACTGCTTGTAAGATGAGGCATCGCAGTGGAAACTTGAGATCAAGGGCACAAGGGAAGAATTTGTGACAGGAAGGTTCTAATTCTAGGCCTGGCACAGGCAAGATCTAATTAGTACATCCAGGTTAATGCATCAGAACAAAAATTCCCACTATAGGAAAGTGTGTGAAAGGAAGCAACTACTTATACACATCACCAGTTGAAGAAAGTTCCCCCAAGTTAGTGAAATATGCCTCTGTATTCTCCCTCCCTCCCTCCCTCCCTCCCTGTTGTCTTGATTTTGGCTAGGACAGAGTTAATTTCATCACAGTTGCCAGGACAGAGGTGGAGCCTGGAGTTGTGTAGACAGTATCACATCATCACTAGGGGTCTTGGCTTTAAATTGGCGAACAAGTGATAGCCATTCCGAATCGCTACTATTGTTCTTTTTTTTCCAGGAGAGCAAAACAGCAAACAGAGCAGTGCCGTGGCTTGATGTGGGCAGTCCAGCTGGAGGATTTGTCCATTGTGGTTTTTGTCTCAGGCCTAGGGCAGGAGCATGGGTGTAGACAGTTTGTCTGCCGTTGGTTTTCACTGTCTCAGGTTCATGGAAGAAGATGCTGGCTGTTGTAACGTCTGCAACTTTCTCCTTTGTCTTGGGAATCTCTGTGTCACTGGACACCGTCTGCAACTTTCTCCTTTGTCTTGGGAATCTCTGTGTCACTGGACACCGTCTGCAACTTTCTTCTTTGTCTTGGGAATCTCTGTGTCACTGGACACTGTAACACCAGGTCACATGGGCTTTCACAAGCATTTTGTGCATGTGATCACCATCTTTTTTACACTGTTGTTACCAGTATTGTTGCTACTATCATTCGAGTTCCTTAGCTTATTGTGTTGTTCCTTAGCTTATTGTGTTGTCTTAACCTTACTCTCTGCCTTTTTGTCCCTTTCTCTTTGGAGCAGTTGGGGAAAAGGAAGTGGCAGTTCAGAGCTTAATTTCCATCTGGTCTTGAGCTACAAGGACCCTCCAAAAGAAACATTTTTTTAAGAAAAATTCCTGACCATTGACCTCACCATTCTATGAACTTCAAGAGTAGGATTGCTTTACAATAACTGCATATTAAAATTTCCTATACTGTGATTTCTTCAAGTACTTGGACAGATAATGGGAAGTTAATATGGAGTTTTTTACAGGTTAYGTTGAGATTCTTACCTGTATGCAAGGAACTGATCATTTCAGGTCGCTTATGCATCCAGCTTTGACCTCTGGTTTTGTYTGCTAGGATTCTTTTGGCAATTTGTAGTGAGGGCTGGTTTTTTTTCACCTGCCCCACTACAAAAAAGAAAACCTAGACTGGTACAGCCTGGGCCTTTGTAACCYTGCTTTTTTGATGTGTTCATACATACTTACTATTTTGATTTGTGTTCCAAGTATGTTAAAATGGTTACCTACCACACAAAAAGATCCACAAAGGAAGCAAGCCAGATGTTCTTTCTGAGGAATACCCAAATGGCAGATAAAAACAGTGGCATTCTGGAGGCTCGAATTCCACGTTCATGTTGGATAGAGAATTTCTGTATCCTCAGGGACAACATAAAGTACAAACCCAGTCAGATGAAAATCAAGATGACATTATCTTAATTAGTAGTTGCCCAGAAAATCTGAAAAAATCCTTTGTCACAATAGGATTTAGACGCACTTTTAGAAAGTGACCCCTTAGTATATTTCAAAAGAGTTGGCATTGGATTCTAGATACCTAGATTGTCAGAAAATAATTCTTGCTGTCTGGAAAGACTTTGACTCCTGAAGCTGAACTTCAGTAATCAGTTTCAGTGATGTGACAGTAGTTAGGTCTGTTGACTCTTATCTTAGGCTGGAAAACATTTGGGAAGTCTTATATTTCACAGACACCTTTTTCACACATGGATTTTACTAATTTTAAGACTGCCGTACATATATATATGTGAATCTTTTAAGACAAGCACCCTATCCTTTCTTGCATAAGGCTTAAAATTCTGACATTGATCTCTCCCAGTAATCCGGGGCTTTTCAATGAGCATCTGCTCCTCTCCTCAAATGTCATGTGTTCTTCCTGTAATGTATCAGTTGTCCTGCATGATAGTGTCTAACATGATTACTCTATGTTTTGGATTTTTTTTTTGAGTTCCTTAGCAGAAAGATCCTATTCCCATGGGTTTTTTTGGTTCTTCATGCTGCTGATGGATGTGTTCAAATGCAGACAAGAAGACACTTTTTGTACCTTGAATCTCCCACAGTAATGGTCGATACTACAAATATATAGATTTATGTAAGCATAAGGGTAATGTGGACATTAAAGTTATTTTTAAGCTTGGAGGAAGTAACACCTTTTTAGCATTTAGTCTCTTAATTTTTTTTTCAGAACTAGCTGCCTTCTAACATGGGGGCTGAGGATTGTGTGCCCTCCTGACCTCTTTACAGGTGCTTTTATTGTAGGTTAGAAGTGTAGAGAGTGAGTTAGGAAAATTAGTCTTACAAGGTAATACTCTGATCCTATGAAGATGTTACTTAAGTCTCTGAAATGAAAAAAAAGATAAATTTATTTAAAATACATTTTGTATTACTAGTTCTAATGAAGTTTTTATTCCTGCCTTTACAAAGTAGCTCAATTATACACTGTCAGAGTTTATTTCAAATTACATCCCTTGTAAATCTTAAGTGCTGAATTAGATGAGACAGGCTACTTTAATGATATGGTATGAGGAAAATGTAGTGAAAGTAAAGAACAAACTATGCTGGAGTCTCTTAACACCTACATTTTGCTAATTCAAAAAGTGAAAAATAAGCCTGGATAGTAAACAGTGGAAATTACACTTTCAGGATTTCTCTCTGGCTGTTCTTTCCATTCRTTTTCACATTTCATGTGTGTAAGAACTTTGGAATGCAATAGTCATRGGTTACCATCTACATGTGATTTTGTGTACTAATATCTCAAGTTAATGATATTAAACTGCAACAATATAAATTGGCCATTCACCTTGATCATTGTTTCTRATTTTAAGAGAGCTATATGGTAAGGACATGTGCTAATGATGATAGGTATAATGTAACTTGCTCAAACTGTTGACTGAGATAGAAGCCTTCTGAAAGAGTAGTATCCTTTGTAAAGTTACCTGTCTAATTCTGAACCTTTGGGATAATTCTTCAAAATAATTACTGTCAGTAGTTATTAGTCTATTATAGTGTTATCGGATTTTTTTAGGATTTCTAAGTTGTGTCAACTTCCCCTGTTTTAAACTTGTCTTCGTAACTGTGGTGGTTTAACAATTTTGGAAATTATACTCCAAATAAGCCACTTCTCTCTGCCCTTCTAATAAGAGAAGAGGGACAAAGGCAGAGACTATGGTTTGAGATACCAGTTACTGAAAGCAAAYAGGCATGGAATAAGAAACATATAGTAACAGCAGCAATGTTAATAACAAAAGTATAGAAAAAAAATGAAGATGTTTTACACACAAAAACAGGTGCTCACCACCATAACTTGGCTCTGCCTGGCTGCCGGGTCAATGACAAAATGGTGGCTGTTCCTACTCCTAGTGCCATCTGGTTKCCTCAGACAGGGACAAGATGGCAGCTGCTCCTCCTAGTCCTCTGTTYCTGTCCACAAGCCCAAGACAACAGAAAACAGTGAAAGACAGAYCCGCCCAAAGCAAGATCATATCCACACATATCACACTGTGACACTWCATCATTCCTCATGGCTTCTTCTTGCTCTGGTGCTGCTGCTTTTGGCTGTTCAACTGAACTCTGTTGTGCTTGGCACCCTGAGTCACAGTCTCCTGAGGTTTGCTAATTGTTTYCAGTCATGCTCACTTCAGCTTTCAGCAGTTAGGTGTTGGGGTCCCCCTGTCACCCCAAAAATAGAGATGGATTCTGCCCCTGCATATCTTGATGGTGCTAAGGTACATGATGTGCATGTGCCAACTAAAGCCATATATTCTTCTGGGTCTGATGTGCTAGGCCATCAGATCCACATTCCAGTAGATCTGATTATTCCTTTTGCCTTCCAGGTTAAAGACAGGGCCCCTCTMGTTTTAGTTCTAGTTCATGCTACTTGTTACTTCTTGTAGATATGACCTGGAAGTCCCTTCAGGAGCATCGGAAATATCAGTGTTTCTAATCTCTCTGAGGAATTTCCCAAGGGAAACTGGAGCAACATTTATGCTTGAAGAGTTTCATGTGGTGGTTATCCTTCCTCTACACAGGTACTTGTGCTAGAGCAGAAGTGAGTTTCCCATGCCAYTTTCTCACATCTCTGTGGTCATGCAGGTAGGACCTCTGATTACCTTGTGGTATGTACCCTCTCTCTCAAGCTAGGGTGCGCCTACTGCTTAATATGAGGARCTCTTATCTGTACTGCCAGGCATAGGTAATTTCCTCCTTAAAYTTTTGGTAGTCCTTTTTAAATTGCTGTTGGTCCGCATTAATTTCCCCTTTAAACTGTTGTATGTCCTTGGGTTCCACAKATGAGATCCAGTGCCTGTATTGGGATGGAGATAATTTTCTTCATATAGCTGGAGTTTGATAGCCAAATTGTCCCCTTTTTTTTTCTCCTTCCTGCTATTCTATCCCTKCCAGTGAGTTGGCATGTGACACCGGCACTCTCTGTAGGAACTTTGACCACCTGTTTTCTGTACATTGGATGTCATTGGATTTGTGGCGGACAGCTCATTGTTTGAATCGGATTACCGATTAATTTTAAAGTTTAAAATAGGGGAAGTTGACACAACTTAGTAATTACAGATTATGTCCAGCATAGTTACTTCTTTCAGGTACTGGCTACCTTGCTTCCATGGCATTCCACCTGTGTTGGTGCACTGAAAGRTCATCTGTGCAAAGATACCTCTCTGTCAGACTTGACAGGAGTCAGTTACAGAGGCTGAGAGTTTCTGATCTCTAAATTCTCTGGTCAATGCCTTCATCCCAGGACAAGGATCCTAATTGCTTGGCTTCATTGCTTTCTAATGTCACACCATTTGCTTTCTAATGTCATACCACTGCCCAGCATCAAGCAGCCAGGTCAGTTCAGGCTCACCAGGTTGGTGGCTGTAACCTTTTCATGTATCTCAGAGCTCATGCACAGATAGGAATCAGGTGATCACATCTGGCCCTGTTTCTTCCTCTGGATTTGAGGGTCCTGCTTCTTCTTCATSCCTTACTGTGTCAGTTGACTTGGTTTTGAATTTCTTCTTCTGCGTATGGACGACTGCTACTGGTTGCTCCTCTGACTCAGCTGCAGTTTGAATGGCCTTGGTGCCTGTTGGTCTCCTTTCCTCTCCTTCCCCGAGGGTGCTGTATAGTAACAACCTGTGATAAATAGTAGCCAGGGCCCAGCATGTTGTACAACTTCACGCCTCTCAGGAGCGGTCACAGCATTTTTCTTTCAAATATTTTGCCACTTTATCAAGGTTCTGTATTTTTCAGGGGTGAACTTCTAAACCATTGGTACAGAATACTCCTTTGAAAGCTGGCTCATTTTCTCCCCCATCCGGTGCTACTCATGATTGTTCACTTGCAGGGCAGTTCTCTGGACAGCTTCCCTTGAAGTCTCTATCCTGACTCAAAACATGGTGTTGACTTCACTTACTCTAGGGGTACTTACTTATTCTAAACRTGTTGTTGATCATGCTGAAGAAACTTGGCAGACATAGCTAAAAGAATATGCTTTCTTTAACATCCACGTGGAATTCCAAGATTCTCTAAAACTGTTTGTGGCAAGCCCAAAGGAGGAAAAAAGGGTGCAAGGCTGAGAAAAAAAAATTTGCCCTGTCCCCCTACAGATTGGGTACTATTAGCAGTGAATCCTCAGAGGTAGCAGCCAAGGCTAGGACAGGTGAACAGCACCAGACAGGCATCCCAAATGGCCCTGATTGCTGCTGAAGTTATCTTATCATAAACTGATACCACAGAGTACAGCAGCAAAGCAATCTTGATCCCTCTCCCTTCACTGAAAAAAAGGTATCATGATGAGCATATATCGGAATATATACAGGGTTAAATATCCTACCCCTGAACAGATAGAGCAGCTGTAASTAGGGAGTTCCACACCTAATATACACATTCTTAGATCAAAGTTATCTCTGCCCACTCGTGCCTCGCAGTGGGTGCCAGTTGAAGGTGGTGGTTTGATGCCAGCTGCAAATTAAACTCCAAATAAGCCACTCCCTTTCCCTCTGACAAAAGCAGAGGCTATGGGTTGAGATCTCAATTCACTGAAAGCAAACAGCAGTGGAGTAAGAATTGCACAGTAATAGAAGCAATGTTCATAACATAAGTATGCAAGAAGAGAAGGTGGTTTATACACAAAAACAGGTATTCACCATCTCCATGTAGTTAGTTCCACATGTCCTTGTGGGACAAAGACAAGATGGCAGACATTCCCTGCAGTGTCATTCCCCAAAGAYAAGAGGGCGAGCACTCCCTACAGTCCACTCTCCCTATCCCCAGGCCTTAGACAATGGAAAACAATGGCAGTCCCCTGAAAGCAAGATCATTTGCATTGTACTATGCCACTACTTTGTTCTCCATGGCTGGTTCCCATCCTAGTGGCTCTGCTTTKGCCCTCTTTACTCTGCTAGGTCTTGGTTCCCAACAGCACCACAGCTTTTAACTGTTCCACTGGGCTCAGCTGTGTTGACCACGCAGAGCTACACTCTCCTGAGGGACAGGAATGGATGAGGAGTGGCAGTAGAGGGCAGATTTCGCTCAGCTGGTTTTAGCAACCTTTCTAATGAAGAGGAATAAAAAAAAGTGGATTTCCTTTCTGAGGGGCRTTCACCTTTTCTTTCTGCCAGAGCTGTGCCCTACAGTGATGATGTGGGTGGTATAGAATGGCAATATAAGCTGTGCTCATGCAGTTCTGAGCTTCACCCTCTCTCTACAACTAGAAGAACTTACAACCAAACCTTTTAATGGTCTTCATTGTGGTAAATATCTTAGTTTATGCTAAAATATTTTATAAATAATTAGAAACTGCAGTGTGCTGTCTCTTGCATTCTAAAGACTCTTTGTCAAGAAAAGACAGTTTGCATGAATTTTAGATTCTTCTAGATTTCTGCAGAGTCTGATAGCATCTGCAGTTGCATCACTGTAGCATTGTAATGCAGAGTTAAATGTTACGGGTTTATACTGTTATAAGAGTGGTTCATGTTGGAAGGGGCCTTTAAAAAGCATGTAGTCTAGCTGCCCTGCCATGGGCAGGGACTTCTTTCCCTAGATCAGGTCAAAGCCCCATACAGCCAATACCTGTGTAGTGGTACATGTGTGTTTGTGTATATGCACACACAGTTGTCTGTCAGTGCTGCTTGTTCCTGTACAATTGTAGACAGCACACCTCTGGGTAGAAGTACAAGTGCACAGTGGAGGAATAGCTGTACTTGATTTGGGATCTTTCAGCTCATTAATCTGTTTTCTGTAATGTATTATTTCTGTGATTGTCAGYTGCAAATCACTTTTACCTTCAAACTGCATGTACTGTGACTGTACTTTCTTCTCAGACATTGGGTCTTACTACATACAAAAAATCCTAGTATTGAATAAAACAAGTTCCTAATAGCTAATATTCTGGCTAAGCTGGTAGGATATTTCAAAACAAATTTGAGTTGCTGAATTCTTATACCACAGGAAAGCATTTAGGATTTTTTTATTAGGGAAGGGGAAGAAAACCAGTAACAAATAAAGCTGGCATGTTTTTATTTCCCCCATTATTTGGGAGATATCTTAAGAGTTAAGATTGCCTTTGGGAAGACAGGTGCGGAAAACTTGCATAGAACCATCTTTTCTGCTCATATAATAAGGATTAGGGAGTTTAAATCACCAACATGCTTCATCCAAATTGGTGGTGCTGGAACTAACAATACTACTACTTCATCAAAAACATGTACCAGTAGCTCTGAGCCGAGTTATAGAAATCACAGTATTACTTACCTAGGAATCCCGTTGATCCATTCAATTTTTAATGACTCCTTCCCCAGTACATATTTGTGAAGTGTTGGTCCTCCTCTGAGCAGCTGGTAGTGGAAGCTCTCAGCAAGTTGCATACAGAAGTGGGTTTTTTTTTCAGATAACAAAGTAAAAACGTTGAAGCCCACCAGGTGGTGCCAGAACGCCTGATCACTGGTGACTCTGACAGCAGGAGCAGACCTGAGAAGGTGTGAACCTGCTGCTTCTGTCAGAAATTGTATAATCTGAATACCAGCAACACATGCTATTACCCTTCCTCCTTCTAAACTTTTACCCCCTAAAGCATTTTTCAGCAAATTACTCTTTCTGTGTTCATAATGGTAAAATTTAAATATGCTTTTTAGGAGTGAGACACTTAAAATTGTGGSTTTGGTGTCAGCATTAATTATCACTGGTTTTGTGCTGCTAACATTCCTCTTCAGTGGATAGTACAGACATGAAGCTTTCCCAAAAATGCTGTTAATAATATTGTGCTGTGTGTTGCAGTAAAATATATATAATTTTATGGAAATACAGACATGAGTGTTTAACTGAAATTTAAGCTAGAAAACTATTTCAAGTGGTTACACTTAGTTTCATGGAGTTAAAAGTTCATATAAACACTTCAGTGTTTCTAAACAACTAACTTTATAGAGAAGGTTAAGGTATTCCACAATGAAAACTGCAGTCTGCATGTTGGGTTTTCCATCATTTCCCTTTATACTTCAAAATTTTTTTCCCCCACAATTTCAGTTTTTCTGTTTTTCTGTCATATCTTCCTGCCTGTTTTGATAGTGTGATTCTACTATTCTCATTACAACTGGTATGATTGACAATCTGTAAGGTTAGTGTTGTTAATCTGACACTTAATGTTCTCAGAAACACTCCAGAATAATTAGACCACTATCAAACAAAGTAAGTCATCTAATTTCCACGGGTTTTTTTTTTCTAAAGTATGCCTCTGTGTAGGAAAGTTTGTAAAAATAAGTGAGCAACACACTTGGGCTGGTGAGTAGCAACTCACATGGCAAAAAGACAGAYATTGTTTAAGTGAAACCTGCAGCTGCACTGATGGTGACCTGTGCTGTTTGGGAAATGSGTGTCTGAGAAGTAGGTAGTGGCACTTCTCTTCTAAAAGTTACTGGCAGTCTGTAAAAACTAGTCTAACTTGCTTTGGATGTGTTACTTTGTATCCAAAAAAACTCCTAGTTATGTTGGATTTACCGTGTCTGCTGCTATCAKTAGAATGAATCTAAATTAAAGTTGATTGTTTCATACATATCTTACACATAGCCAAAGAAGGAGTATTATGTTTTCTGCCTTTATGTGAAACATGACATTTGCTGAGACTTGCAAGAAAAGAGTTTTCATTTTGTGAGTTAATTTTTTTTTTCTTAATGGTTTTTCATATTAGGAGTTCAAGTTGTTTGCATTCTGGCATTAAGTATTATATTTTGTCATTTGTCACATTTAAGAAAACTACATTTTACAGGGTTTGGTGTATTTTTAATCAATAAGTAATACACATAAAAAATCAAAGCGTTCATCAGACGGTTTTCAGAAAATGAGGTTTTATGCCTCTTTGTTAGTAGATTCAGAACTGTCAGTATGCAACTGAAATGTAAATGAATTCTAAATGCTAGTTGTAGGAAAGCACAAGTTTCATCCTCACTGAAGTTTTGAACTAGCCACAGTTACCGGCTTAGTTTGTAGAAAAATCAGTTTAAACAGCTGAATCAGGTTTTGACTTTGGTAGTCTTGTGTCCATGCATAGGTACAGAGAGCATAGTGAAGCACTTTCTTAAGTGTTAGCAAATAAATTGTGACTTTGAAAGGATTAGGAATAAATTTTCTGTTTYAAAAGTATGGGGCATATTTGGGGCATAGTAGTGATTGGGGATATTTCATTAAAAAAMCTTAACTGGTAGAAAATATCTTTTGATACGTTTTGATATGTGTTTTAGTTATTTTTCTACCTTAACTGCATAAGCAGTGCAATCAAAATATCTAGTACTTTATAGATACTTTCTGTGAATTGGAAATCTTGTGAGGGGAGTGTGTATAATACAGGTGTTACAAAATAACTTCCTTGAATAATGGATCAACAGCTTACTGTAAAAGGGTGCATTATTTTCTAAATTTGAAGAATTTTCATGTTTTGTGGATTTGTGGAGGTGGTGATGGTGGTTTGGTTTATGTTTTGGATWTATTGTTTTAGTTTTTCAGTCAGCATTGTGATATAAGATTAGTTATTTCTCAACTGATAGCTTTTCTGGAGGAAAATAGTTGATTTCTTGTATCTTTATGCAATATCTGTGAGGCTAAGTATGGTAGTATATCATAGCAGTGCTACAAATTCAGATTTGCTTTTTAGTAATTTGTGATGCTTCTGTATTAACGTGTTTTAACCATAGCAAAGTAAGTCTGAGTTTGGTAGAAAAAGAAGTACTTATGCTCTGTTTTCAGTAAAGTAGTTAAGCAAACTAATTGCTTCCTATTATATCTCTAGGTGCTTTTAAGAAGCTGAATATTATTGCCCTGGTATCATTTAGCATTGTTGGGTATACACTGGTAGATTTCAGGAAGAGATGAAATATGGAAAACTAGTATATTTCTATACATAATTTTAAAACTTCACCAGTTTCACCAGCATGGTTCCTAGAAGTTAATAGGTACAATTCACAAAAGAATTGTGAAGTGTTAGATGCATTTTCTGTRTGTTTTACCACACCTCAAGGTATGTCACCGGTATATTCCCTTCAGTAAGGCACAAGCTTAAGCTATACTTTTTCCCTCAGCTGGATCACTAGTTAGGGGCATTCCTCTGGTTGTAATCCCGGTATGAAAATTCACAGTAGCATCCAAAACTGAAGTAAAAGAGGGAGGACAGTGCTGACTCACAGATTAGAAAAGCCATGTCTCTCTCACAGATTAGCAATGATATTTCTTAAAGAAATGATCGGATGTCACTTGATTTAGTTGTGGGCAACACTGAAGTAGTGAATTGTTCTTCATAAATGTTTTTGGGAAAAAAAATGTTACTCTGAAATAAGTTAACCTGCAATCCTTCAATTTTCTTTCCCATGATCACAAATTTTTCTGTAATTAAATCTGAAAATGACATTAAAAAGTTGTCCTCACTTAGCTCCCTCGTCTAGAGGAATGTGATGACTAARTGTTTTAGGAATTTGATGATCTTAGGTGGAGAGAATTGCCAGAAACTTAAACACATCTATGAATCATCAGATCTACAGACTGTTGACCTACTCAACACATTGCTGGCTTACGGAGTTACTGCAGTAGAATCGGTGTTTTTAAAACCTTTTATGTTGCACATTTTTCAGCAGTTTTTAAAAAATTCTGTTGAGCAAAATCGTTCTGCTCTGTGAGTGGGAACATGCTATTTCTAACCAGTGGAAAGAGCTGATTTGTGCTTTACCTCTTTACAGTTTCTTCTAAGTTAGTAGTCATTCTTCCCTGTATGAAGCTCAGTGGTTGTTAAGAAACTTGTCTTTCTCTATGTAATTGACATTGTGATGTCAAACTCGACTAGTAGATAAAAGTAGCAGCCCTTGTGTTTTTTTGGCTATATATGCCTGCTRTTGCTGAATGTTTTCAGAATAACAGAATATGAAGGAATATCCTGTTGCTTATGAAAGCAAACATTAAAGTGAGACTTGATTAAGATAGAGTATTTTTGTTTCAGAATCAAGTTACTTATACTTAACCTGTTTTGTTTTTCAGAGTACTGTAATTGAAAGAGCATCTTCTACATTTAACGAAGGACAAGTTCTTGATTGAATGGTGGATTAATAAGTGGTTGTCTCATTTTAAGACTAAAAAGATACCCTGGAAGTTTGGAAGAACTGGATTTTCACCCTAGTCCAGCAGCTTTGCTGCTCACTTAAACACAGATGAATGAAGACCCCATTTGGAAAATCACCAGGTCAGCGGTCCAGAGCTGATGCAGGTAAGGTGTTCTTCCTCGATGGTTTTCTTTGCTTTTAATGGATAAAAAGTATTCTTAMTTTATTGACATTTTAAATATGTTAATGGTTTTACACAGATATCATAATTCCTGTTTTAAAAGAAAATTTACTTTACTTCTAGAAGATCATGGATTGAAAAGACAAATGTAAATTCATCAGTACAGATGTGACCTTCCTTGTGTTGTGTCAGAAGTTACTAATCAGTGACCTGTGTGGGGAAAGCAGCATATTTTTATCACCCACTGTTGTGAATTGAAGCTTTTGTAAAATCCGCAAGAAACCAACCAACCAACAAGCATAGTTGGGAAAGTTCAGCTAATGTTTAAAATACACAACCAATAGGCCATTCTGGTGCTTTAATGTATTCATCTGATTAATTGAAAATTGAAGCAATTGTTACTTG
The DNA here is from genome assembly GCF_030028575.1 of Malurus melanocephalus. Taxonomy (NCBI): domain Eukaryota; kingdom Metazoa; phylum Chordata; class Aves; order Passeriformes; family Maluridae; genus Malurus; species Malurus melanocephalus. The sequence goes on from NW_026623247.1 coordinate 2,074,820, forward strand.
AGGATTTCTCTATAACCTTTTGGAAACTTTCAAACACGTATTTTACCTGCAGCTGTCTTACAATTTGCTGTCACTTATTTGAAATGTGTACTCATTTCAAAGGTGATAGAGTTACCCTTCAAGTAACTTTTACAGGTTTCAAAGGAGAGAACCAGTACAAAGTCTTAAACACTTCGTTAAGTGATTGAATGGAGACCAGTGATGAGTGGAGTTCCTCAGGTGTCAGTGTTGGGAGTAGCATTGTTTAACATCTTGTTCAGTGGTAGGGACAGTGGATTTTGGAGCACTCTCAGCAAGTTTGGGGATGACACTAAGCTGTGTGGTGCAGTCAGCATGCTGGAGGAATGGGATGCCATCCAGAGGGACTTGGACAGGATTGAGAGATGAGCTTGTGTCAACCTTGTGATACTCTGTAAAGCTAAGACACAGGTGCTGCATGTGTGTTGGGCAATCCCGAGCACAAATACAGCCTAGATGGAGATTGGATTGAGAGCAGCCCTAATAAGAACGACTCGGGGAAGTTGGTGAATGAGAAAATCTACAKGACCCAGCATTGTACACTCACAGCCCAGACACCCACTCTCATCCTGGGCTGCATCAAAAGCAGCATGACCAGCAGGTCAAAGGAGGTGTTACTGCMTCTCTAGTCCATTCCAATCAGATGGCACCTGAAGTACTGCATTCAACTCTGGGGCCCTTAACTTAAGAATATGAATCTGTTGAAGTGAGTCCAGAGGAAGGCCAAGAAAATGAATGAAGGCCTGGAGCACTTTTCCTACAAGGACAGGCTGCAAGTGCTGTGATTGTTCAGCCTGGAGAGAGAAGACTCCAGGGTGACCCAATTACAGCCTCCCAGTACCTGAAGCGGACTCAGAAGAAAACTGGAGAGGAACTATTTACAAAWGCATGTAATGAAAGGGCAAGGGGAAATGGCTTCAAACTGTAAGAGAGTAGGTTCCAGAGGATGTCCACGATGTCCAAAGGGCTGGAGTTCCTCTCATATGAGGAAAGGTTGAGAGAATAGAGGATGTTCTGCCTGGAGGAGCCTCCACGGAATGCAACCTTTCAGTATTTAAGGCAGGGCTTATGATAAAGACATAGAGAGGCTATTTACCAAGGCCTTCAGTGACAGTACATGGGGTAATTGTTTTAAACGGAAGGGGAGTATGGCTAGGTTTGAATGTACAGGGGAGATTTTTTGTGATGAGTATAGTGACACACACGAACAGATTACCCAAATTCAGGTGACTCCTTACTGGAACTGTTTAAAGGGACATGAAGCAACTTGATCTAGTGAAAAGTCTCTTTTCACATCATAGGGCTGAACCAATGAGAGGGTCTGTGAGATTCCCTAGCACAGCGATTAAAAAAAAAAGTTTAAGAAGTGACTTTTAAATAGGATTTGCTGAGCTTTACAGAATTGCAGAACTAAATACCTGATCTATTGCCTTCCATTCTTAAAGGTTGTTGCCATTTACTGAGGAACTTTATGAACACAGAACAGCTAAATCCTTAAAGTAGAAATTAGGGTTTTAAATCTTGCCTGTAAATACTATAGTCTGGGATTGGATAATAAAGTAGTAATATAGTCTTAAACAGGAAGAAAAATTAATAAAAGAAAAAGATACAGTGAAAAATGGAAGTAGTCCRTGTATTTATATATTAATCATATCAAATCATTGAACTCTAGGAGACTCTTGGATCATGTATGGGCTGCAAAAAACCATCTGGAAGCATAGGTAAACCAGTGGTAATGTYAGGTATTCATATAGGTCAAAATTGAATTTGTTAACAAAGCACTTTTGAATTGACTTTGATTTCATCCTATTGTAAAGACTTGTGTCTTTATCTTTACTTGTGTCTGCAGTGACACTGCAGGTCTGGTGGCATCTTTGACTAAACCAATTTTCAGCTGTCCAGTTTTCAGGAAGGAAATGCTTTTATGTGTTGTAAAGTASGTGTAAAGGAAGAGGTACATATGATTTATAATATCTAGGCTTTTGAAATATCTCTCTATTTGAAACATRCTTTGTACATAGTTCCTTTTTGAGAAAGAAAGGGTAGGATTGAAGATGGAGAAAAGAGAGAAAGCTGGACTTTTCCTTTTTTACACAACAGTAGAGTACATCACTACAGACTCTAGGAGTTCATTAAAGTATAGAGTTGCTTTCCACGATAGAGTTTCAGTGGATCAGACAGGTGCTTTTGGCAATATGCCTGCCTGTCTCTCTAATTACAGTATTGCTGTCCCAAATATAGGAGAAATATAGGGTTTTTTAAAAATTAATATACGGTATTGTAAAATAAGATGTGATTACTGTCAACACAACTGGCCCCTTTAAATCTGATGATCACATGTTTAATACTGTATAATTTAAAGACATGGTCCTCTGAAGTATTTCTTACAGTGTTCTCCCAGAGGTACAAAGTCCTATCTTCATGACGGTTCGGAACAATTCTAATGCCTTTACTGGATGGTGTGAAAATTTATATAAAAGTACTTTCTTAGTAAAAAAACTATTAAGACATATATAAGCATATAATTTTTAAGTCATATATTAGCATTTGTAGCTTTTTCACCCTTACATTCATGTGTAAATTGTTTTAGTACTGTCTTTATGAAGTAAGAGAAGAGATCACCCCCTTTTGGATGTGAATTGTGTAGAACTGCAGTGAAATCTTTTCTGCAGAGTTAGAATTTCATTTCGTCTGCACTTCCAGCCTACTTCAATTAAAAGACCTCCTTTCTTCAAACTCTTTCAAGTTGAGGCTGAGCAGGTGTGAAACAACTGAAGTGTTTCTTAGGTCCCTGAAAGTAATTCTGAAACACTCTCCAGATACAGAGTGGAATTACTGCTTTTCCCACAGAAGATTCTTGAATACAACTTAAAAACATCTAGCTTTTGTTGCTTGTTGTAAACATAGGAGATATTTAGAGATGGAAGACATTAGTGCATTAGTTTTCTGAAGAGCCTGTCTTACTTCCATGGATTGTATGGAAGGTATCAGCTCATGTCACAATAGCAAAAATATTGCCAATAGCTTTCTCTATCCTTCTTCTTATTCTCCTATAGCCTGAACTGAAATGGTATGTGTTATTTCCCTTTAAGCCAGTATCCTTAACAATTTTTTTTCAGTCTTGTCATACTCTTTATCTTTGTCTGAAGTAAAGTAGAAATATTTAGAAATATGGTTTCCAGTTTGGCTGTTGAATTTTAAGGATTTCTTGTAAGGAGCAGAATTAATGAGCCTCAAACAACACAAGAGACCGTATGACAATTGAATGCTTAATTCTGGTGCTCTTATCTGAAAGCTGGAGTTTGTGCTCACTTTATATTACAAAAAATCACCTATTACAAAAAAAAAATCTCTTAATAAGTATCTAAATCTGTTTTGGTTTTGTGCTCTTACATCATACAATAATAAAATAGTTTGATATGGAAGGGACGTTTTAAAGGTTGTCTTGCTCAACTCTTGCTTTAGGAGGGACAACTTCAACTAGTTCAGCTTGGAGCCCCATCCAGCTGATGGGGACACTTCCAGGAGTGGGCCAACCACCACCTCTGGGCAACCTGTGCTAGTGTTCCACCACACTCAACAAAGCTTCTGTCTCATATCAGATCTTCTCTGTTTTAAAATCATTGTGCTGTGTTGTAYTGCAGCAGGTCTTGCTAAAAAGTCTGTCTCCATCTTTTTTATAGGCTTCACATACTGGAAGGCTGCAATAAGGCCTCCTCAGAGCCTTCTCCAGGCCAAACAGTCCCAACTCTCAGCCTTTCCTCATGCAGGAAATCTTTGTGGCCTTCTGAGCTCATTCCAGCAGGTTTATTCAATGCTGGGGACCCCAGAGCTGGGGGCAGTGTTCCAGGTGGGGTCTCAGCAGAGCAGAGCAGAGGGGCACAATCCCCTCCCTGGCCCTGCTGCCCACGCTGCTTTGGATGCARCCCAGAATAAACCTGGCTTTCTGGTCCAGGAGTGCATGTTGCTGKATTGCGTCCAACTGCTTCATTCTTATGGAGCAAGATTCGAGAGGCCAGTAATTCTGATTTTGACCTTAAAAGAATGTGCTAAACATAAGGATTCTCTGCTGTTCTGTTCCCCTGTCCAGAGCTGCTRTAGGGATCAGAAACTTTTATGGCAATTGCTGCAATGGTGCAGCCAAGCAAATTCAATAAGAAGAGTTACATCTCCTTGAGCCATAGCTGAATTCAGGCGATTCTGTTAGGAGGGCAAATTGTGGGAAATAGGCATCATTTTGGTACAAGGCTGCATTTAACCTCGGATCTTTAAATACTTGATACTTGTATTAAACACTTCATTCATGCATTAAATTGGGAGCTGTCTTAAGGTAATGTCTGACTTCAGGTGATGAGTATTTAGCTGTCTTTGTCATCAGATTAGGGTTCTCTACATCAGTGAACAATTTGAATCATGTCAAAAATGTGAAGATCCCAAGGTGAGAATTTAGCAACAGAGAAAATCCATTCCCAGAGGTCAGCATTGCTTCTCCTTTGTACTTCCTACAAGTTTTGTAATAAACATTCCTTCTGTGTAGGTCTAATGTTTCTATGCTTGTCTTTGGAAGATAWATCTTTGTACCTTCCTTCTTATACACAGGTATAAGAGTCCTTGTCAGAGGACAAAAAGCAAATTCTTGTGCTGCACCATTCTTTTGTTTTGTTGTGTTTGTCTAAATTAGCTCATGTAAAAAAATCTTAACTTTTCACTCATWAGCTGGAAATGTAAAATGTAAAGTACCTGTACTTATCKTCTAGTGATAAAGTTTCTCTGTTTTGTATGAACAGCTCTTGGATTTTAACAGATTTTCCATCTCATATACAGGGAAGTAGCTGATACTAGGTTTAGAAAGCTTTGTAGTTTGTAATAAAGTCCTAAAGTCTTATCGGTTTCTAAACAAATGTACTGTGATGCTGTTTTGGTTTTCCAGCYAAGTTCTTACAAAACGCTCAGTTTAATTACTTGGTTTTTAGCAGTCAAAATTGCAAGTAGGATCTTTACTACAGTAATTGACAGAAAAGGCTAAATTCTTAAAATGGAAAATTTCAGACGTCTTCTTGAAAATGCGGGTTCCTGAAGATCGGTTTAGCTTGAGTATGTTAAACAAACAACTATTTTAATTACTAATTAATTATTTTAATTCCACCATTTCTGTAGCTTTTTATTTRCCTTCTTAAATTTTTCACATTAAAATGAAAATAGCAAAATATTTATGAAGACATTGAAGGTTAGTGGTACTGTCAGTCTCGACAGCTTGACTGTCATGGTACTGACAGCTTGACTCCTGTGTGATGCTGTTAATATCATGAACGTTTTCAGTGTGTATGTATATCRTTCCAGTTGTGCTTGGAACATGCACATAGTGTTAAATTTAAAAGAATTGGTTTGTTTAGGCCTATAGAGAAATTAAAACATTTCTCTATGGTACTGTGAAGCATATTAACTCCCTACCATTCAAAACTAGTAAAGTGAGAAAGACAAGGCAAATCAGGATCAAGCCAGATATCTTCTGGCCATGTAGTCATCCTCAGCCATTACTTTAACAGGGGCTATTTCAATCAACCCTAGAAAATGATCCCCTATGCAGGCTGCTGTTCGCTCTCACTTGAGGCAGCCGTTTTCCTTCGAAGAACTTAGCCTGTTTTTTCTTATTGTGTTTCTCACCTTTTACAATGTTATCTTTTGAAAGTGTTTTCTGTTACTTTGTTCTTGTATATTTCCTCTGCTGAATTCTTYATGGCTGTGCCTGAGTACCTTTCTAACAACCACCAGAACCTTGATTTTTCCCTTTCCTCATTTCATCTTATTAGAAGCTTTCCTTTTTTTTTATATTCATCTCAAATTATCATTGCACTGAGTACAGTGTTCTTCTATTTGTAAAAGTTTTGTATTGTTAATTTTTTATTTGCTGTGTTAGGCATAGGTAGTGCTGGTCTGGCTAACTCAGGAAGATATGTATTTGCATCTCCTTTTATTAACTCAAGAATGCAAGCTTAAAATAACCAGTTGATTCACTAAACTGTTGTCGCTCACTGACTATCTCAGTTACTGCGCCTGTTGTGTTTGTTCAACTTTCATTTTAATAGTTGCTGTCAGTCACTCCTTATGTTCATCACTGAGCTTCTGTGTTGGGTTTGCATGGCATGGTACCAAGAGGGTGCAAGGGTGATTTCTTTGAGAAGCAGCTAGAAGCTTTTCTTGTGTCCCAACGGAGCCAGCTCTAGCTGGCTCCAAGATGGACCTGCCACTGGCCGAAACTGAGCCCATCAGTGATGGTGCCTCTGCAATATTGTATTTAAGAATGGGGGAAAGATTCTGCACAGCAACAATTGCAGGAGAGGAGTGAGACCATGTGAGAGTAGCAGTCYTGCAGACACCAGGGTAAGTGCAGAAGGAGAGGGAGGAGGTGCTCTGGGCACTGAAGCAGAGGYTCTCCTGAAGTCTTGGTGAAGATGAAGCAGCTGTGGCCCTGCAGCCCATGGAAGACCCTACACTGGAGCAGGTGGATGTGACTGAAGGAATCTCTGAGGCTGCAGGAAGTTGGCACTGGAGCAGGTTTCCTGRCAGGAGCTGCGGCCACATGAGAGAAGAGCCCACACTGAAGCAGGACGCAGGACTTGTGACATTGTGGGGGACCCACTACAGAGCAGCCTGCTCCAGAAGCACGGCACGCTGTGGAAGGGATCCATGTTGGAGCTATTTGTGAAGAGCTGTAGCCTCTGAGAAGGACTCACATTGGAGAAGTTCGGAGGACTGTCTCCAGTGGGAGGGACCCCCACACTGCAGTGGAGAAAGTGAGAGGAGTCCTTCTGAAGAGGGAGAAGTAACCCTAACCCTGAGGGGAAGAAAAGAAGCAGCAGAGACAACATGTGATTAACTGACTGAAACCCTAATTTCCTGTCCCCTTGTGCTKCTTGGAAGAGGGGAAATAGAAAAGAATTGGAAATTAGTTAGGCCCAAGAAAAAAATGAGAGCTGTGAGCAAGGTATTTTAAAATTTGGCTTTATTTTTCATTATCTTGCTCTAACTTGATTGGTAATAATTTAAACTAATATTCCCTGAGTCAAGCCTAGTTTGCCTGTGATGGAAATTGGTGAGTGATGCCTTTCTGTGCCTCTCTTGACCCAAGAATCTTTAGTTGTATTTTCTCTTTCCTGTACAGCTGAAACAAGGAATAGAGCAGATTTGAGTGATCACCTTGGCATCCAGCCAAGGTCAACCCACCACAGCTTCATGTGCACATAGACCATGTCAACCTCTGTGGAGCCTTCTTCTCTTGGAGCAGGTCACTGCTCAGTCACAACATGAACTGTTTGGATTCTTTACATTTTGACATTCAATATGAAGGGTTCACGTAAATTTTTTAATTGTTTTTCAGTAGTTTTGATGTCTTTTATATTGTAGGTCATGCAGGAGTGTCTGCCAACATGATGAAGAAAAGAACTTCCCACAAGTAAGTTGTTAATATATTTACTAAAGAATAGCTCTCAATAACTGAAAGTATTGTTCTAGAAATATATCTGTATTGTTCCACTCACTTTGTTCTTCAAAATAATGTGGAATAATATTCAGTCTATGTGTGTAGAGTCAGACTTTTAATTCTTTCAGGAGAATAGTAGGAAAGCAAGCCCCACAGATAAAGTTTTAAATGTTGTTTTGACTGTTAACATTATATTTTTCTTGACGACAATTTTGAAATGCTTACTGGAGTCCATAGAGAAGGATTTGCAAGCCTGAAATTAGCTACATGTATTGTAGGGTGTTTGTTCTCTGGCACAGAGTCCATGCAGTCATCAGGTCAATAAAAAATGTAAATCATGCTCACTAAGCACCCAGTCTGGAAAGAATCTTAGATACATCGAATCGTGTATGCACTATAACTGCAGTGTTAGAAATGATTTTTCATTTTTTAAAAATAAAGAGTATACTGAAATACTTCTGTAAGGAAGTTGCTATTAGTATGTGAAGGAAGTATACCTCCTTTTGCTGCTGCACTTTCATGGCATGTATTTTTCCATCTGCAACATTTTAAATAGTAGCAGCTGAACACCGGTGAGTAGCCATGTGAAAGTAGATGTAACCTTCTAGATATAATTTGTCTTAGTATTGTAATCTGGCTATATCTGGTGAGAGAAATCTAAGCTGGGTAAGTGGGAAACTTAAAATGTTACTAGCTGTTTGTAAGTGCAAAGTCATACAGTGTGCATCAGTCACAAGCAATTTGTTTGGCAGGTGTATTTTCCACGATTAATGTAGTTAATCACTGTTAACAGTGTTAACTGTTTCCCAGAGACAACACTTGATGTAAAACTACTCTGATGCCTTCCACCAGCTCATCATTACCCATTCTTGTCTATCTTCATAGAAGGCAAAGAGAAACATTTATTTGTCCAGGGGCAGGTAGAGTTGGTTAAAATTTAATTTCTCTTGTTCTCTTTCAACCGCTCAGAGAAAGGAGTGTATGATGGGAAGACTATCAGAGGTGGGTTGCCTTTTGTACTTGAGGGTGGCTAGATTTGTCTTTATTGTTGTGTTAATATACACTTACTTAAATAACTAAATAGGCTGTAAACTTTTTAGCATAAAGGCTTTTGTGGGACATAAGAAGTTTTGATCCGAAGTGACATAATTTTGAGGTATTTAACTTTAGCATCCAGCTTAGTTTTATGTTAATTAAGCCTAGTTCAATTGTTTATTATTTAGTAAAGGTTTTTTTGTACCAAGCCAAGGTGACTTCTTGTGTGCTGCTTACTGACTTGTCTGAGAATGAGGTAGAGTAGTAGAATATTGTTTATAGCTATAGTTTATACCATAAATGAGAAGGATGTAACTATGATGTAATACTATATGCTGATAGTACCCTGAGCTGATAAAACAGACCATGAGTTAGTAGTGCATACTTTGTCATTGATTTAGCTAGTTATTTAGTTAACTCCTCATTTAAGGAAAAAGAAGCCTTCTGGCACTCAAAGGCCTTTGAGGAGATTTTGAACCAGCTTCAGAAGGTTTGCAGAAGAGGAGGGAACAAGGCATGACTCAGTAAATGAGGATGTGATTCAATGAGCAGTGTGAATGAGCCTTCTGAACTCTTTAAATGGCAGTTTAACTGTGGAGCCTTTTGGAGATAGTTCCAGTGGTTATAGGGCAGTTCTTCCAAGTGCTCTGTCAGTGAGCAGTGGTGATATTCRCCAATATGAAGCTGATCTCACTGGCATGAGACCAGTCAGTAAACTTGCAAATCTCATTTTTTCCACTCTCAGTGTCTAAGGAAAGTACAAGAACTAGCACAAGTATGAAACAATCTTTTTCACAGGCTCTCCAGGTTTCTTATAGTTGACAATTCAGAGACTTTGAGGCGTAGGTTATACCTGCAAGTTAACTACAAGGGAAACATTTTGAAATTTTGATCTCACTTAAAGGTAACATATTCTTGCCTTCTGCAACACCTAGAGCTGAAATGCACAACAAATAGGATTTTTTAACTTTTCAGGGAGTATTGAAAGTGCTTTAAAACTTCTGTCTTAATGTGCCCTATTGAATATTGTGAAAAACAGCTAATACCAATTCTCCCATCACCATTCTGTTATTAGTGATAGATGTTAATGAAGTCGCAGTTGTATTGTGTCCTATTTTTAATTTCTTTTCTGCTTTGTACCATGGAAGACTTGAAAGCATACTGACTACTGCTGTTGTAATGCTTCTGTAATGTTTTATAGTTTTCATTACAGTTCTCCACAGCTGTGCATGTTTTGCATATCTGAGAGATGTGGTTTTCTTTCACCCTTCTGGGTGTTTTTCCTTTTTTTTTTTTTTTTTTTTTTTTTTTTTTTTTTTTTTTTTTTTTTTTTTTTTTTTTTCTGAGATGACATGATTTGCAAAAAGCCAATCAACTACTAAACCTAAATGGGTACTTTATAGGTTGGTGGGCATTGCCATTCCCATTTTTCTAAATGCTAGTCTGTGTTTTTAGCACAACTCTCTGATATTTTTCTTATTTTTCTGCTTGTTTTTCTGATACCAGTCTGCTGCAGTTCKGCACTATGTTGGTTTCACTGGTAGCAATTGCTAAATTAAAGTTTGTGCAAGGACCATATAGCTTTCCTTCTGGCCGCATAGTCTTTAGAATGTTTCCAAAGTATCTGGTTTTGATAATGAAAACTTTTCACATTAGGTTTTACTTAACAGTTTACAGTCTGCAAGTTAAAGAAGAGGATCGGAAGCTTGGGAATCAAAGGGCCATTTACAATGAGGATGTGTGAGATGTCTCAAGACTATTTCCAGGACTTGCTATTTTCTGTTTTTCCTGACTTGTATGTCTAATTGTTACCCAATATTCAAGAGCAAATCTCTGGAAATTTAAAGATAATGTGTTGGACCTTCTGGATAGAGCATTATGGAACGTTATTTGTGTAACTTAATTTATCACAAAAAAACCCACACTCGTGAGGAAAAGAGAGTTGGTTACATGATTGTCTTACATGGAAGTACATTTATTACTTACTGAGAGTTAGAAACTTTTGCTTGCTTTCTTGCYATATGTTCACATGCAGTAAGTAGGTTTTCTTTGGTAATTTACTAGTTTGAATGTCTCATTTCTTACAGTATGAACCACTACAAATGAGAGTGAGCAGCAGTTCAGTAAAGCAACCTTCAAACAAAAATTTGAACTGCAAATTGGATACTTGACTTGTAAATTAAATTCATAATGCTCTTTGCTCTATGAAGCATTTTAAACATAGTCACCTGTTTAAACTTAGTTACATTGTCTTCCCTCATCTTTTTTTTAGAATGAGTGTGAAGCTTTTCACCTTATGGTTCCAAATTAAACATTAAAGTAGATTCAGCTTTATATGCAGAAAGTAAAGCTGGCTGTGAGGTTGAGTATGAATAGCATAGYCTTTTTCAAAGATGAAACATAAACTGCTTAAACTAGACAAAGCAATGTCAGTTTTAACTTCTTTTATCTCTAGTTATTTTTATTCCCTTCAGAATGAAGGAGTGTTTCATTAGAACTAAATAAATGAATTGAATACAAAACAAACTCAATTTTGTGGTGCTGAGAACCAGATCTCTGATCTTACTTTGTAATAGTAGGCTATTACTGACTCTTACTACAACTAGAAATACATATATATACTTGAGCAGAGCTAGAATTTGCAAATGCGTTTAGTTTTTCCATAAAATTAGAACCAGCTTTGTGGGAGAGTCTCTGTTTACAGGAACTCTAACCTGTTACAGTTAGGAATACAGTTTTTCCTGATTTTTGAAAAGCTCAGATAGTAGGAACAGTGAAATTTGAAAACATCCCCTGCTAAGATCTTCCTAGTGATTTAAAGTCTGGAGGTAGGACAAGTACTGAAGTAAATGTATATCTTGTTTTAGTTACGATTACAGTCATGATACATCATTAAGGATTCCAATGTCATATTGTGAGTGTATTCTGGAATACTGCTTCCAGGATTTCAGTGGTAGGATTGTTATCTGTATTTTCTTGATCATATAGGGAYTTCTTTGAGAGCATTCATCATTCTTGGAGACCTTTTTCTGTGATCACTATCTCTAAGGAAGAAGTTTCCTTCTGCAACTGATAGTATTTTAGATATTGCTTTTAATTATGCTAGTTGTGTGTATATATTACTGCCATTGAAATGATGTTTGCTACAAGTAATAGCCCAAAAAACTATTTTGTGTCTATTTGACATCCAGGAGAATTGCGTATATGTCATGATGTCCCTTAGTTTCTTCCATTTGTATTTAAAATAATCAATTTGTGTTTTTAATAGCTGAATAAAACTTGTATAACACTTTCATAATTTGAAAATGTCAAGTGGTTTATATTACGATTCATCAGGGTAGTAGCTGTTATTCACCAGAGGAAATTTCCATGCTAATTCCATGAAAATAGCAGGAGGACAAAAAGTTACTTGATCTATTTTCCACATAAAGAAAGTATCCCTTCTATGGCCATTTCCATTACATGCAATTTTTCATTTCCTATGCTAAATTACGAGGTGTTGTGGCTGCCATGTGTCTTTAAAACTACTTGGAGTCAAAATTACCTTTAAATGAAGGAGGCTAAATTTCCTTTAGGTGAAAACAGGTTTGGTTTGGGGAAAACAAACATCTTGGAAGAATTTCAGTCATCCTCTGATAATGTTTGCACTGACTTCCTCCTGGGAAGGAGTTTTTTGCCATTCTGCACAGACCAACAAGGTACTAAAGTTGCAATATTGCCAGATAACCTTGTGCTTAGAGATTTGGTCAGGTGAGTTTTACTTTTGACAATCAGAGTAGCAAGGGGTAGGATTGTTATTTTGGCTTAAGCAAAAGTTTCAGAATTTACTGCTAGGAGACTGAACTTATACAGCACATCAAAAATATGTCACTACTTTTAAGTGTGTTTTTCTTTTTTCCAGAAAAGTGTGWTAAGTTTTATGCCGTAATTTGAATAAGGTGTGCTAAGCTATAAAATATAGCATCATGTGAAAGCATACAACTATTTTCTGAAGTAGAATTTTGAATATGTACGTACTTGTTTAATATCAATGTTTGTATCTATGTACAGAAAACATAGAAACAATGTGGGACCAAGCAAACCTATTTCTCAGCCACGAAGAAATATTGTAGGCTGCAGGATACAGCATGGATGGAAAGAAGGCAGTGGACCTGTAACACAATGGAAGGGCACAGTTCTTGATCAAGTTCCTGTAAATCCCTCGCTCTATCTCATAAAATATGATGGATTTGATTGTGTGTATGGACTAGAACTTCACAAAGATGAAAGAGTTTCAGCACTTGAAGTTCTTCCAGACAGAGTTGGTGAGTGTTTGGGGTTTTTTTTCCTAAAATTCATATACATATGGGCTGACATTTATCACTAAATGTTCTCCACTAATGCCTCCAGACATACCCCAAGATAATATGTGACCACTTAAATGTTACTGGTCAGTTTTGTTTTTGACTCATGACGGGTAATCTAAATGCTTTATTTTTTTTTTCTGTTCCACAAGTTCTGATGATGCTAATGAGTGTAGTTACTGTCTTCTGTCTTTGGGTAGTATGCAGTACATCATGTAGTTTTTACATTAAAATGGATGTTTCTGTTAAATTTTCAACTCTAAGGTATTTTGGCTATGTTGTCTATTTTGTGTGTCTAACAGTAATAAGGTCACATTTTTTCTTGTACTACCCCCATGTACTTCTAATAATGTAGGAAGACATTTYCTAAGTGAAATAACCTGATTAGTAATAATGCTTTTACTTTTTCAGAATTAGCACTGGATTGTTAAACTGCAGGTTTTCAGGTTTTTCAATCCAGCAAGTTTGATATCTACTCAAGTAAACACTAGTTTATAAACAGAAAAAACTGTTGCTTCTTCTAACCACATAAAAGAACTGTTACCAGTCGTTGGATGGCATTGGAAGGAACCAAACCCCAAAGTCAAATTAATAAAATAATAGAAAGAATTGTTCTGTGATAGACCTTTTTTTGCTCCTCCGAGTCCAGTGTCTAGTTAAAGTTCAGTGTCTCTGCTGCTGTAGCCTYGATTGATCTTTCTCAAGCTTGCTTTCTGTTAATCACAGAAAGTACAATAATTCATTGTTATTTTAACARCATTTTGAGCTTCTGTAGTTCTGCAGCAGTAAACTCTCTGGAATGGATAGTATTTGTTTTATGTAGGAGTTAACTAACTGCCAATCAGATTTGTGTATGAATCAGCATAAAGATTATTTTTTAGAAAGATTCACGTATGTGCTTTTGAATGAATCTATGAAATACTGTCATTTCAGCTTCGTCTCGAATTAGTGATGCCCACCTGGCAGACACGATGATTGGTAAAGCTGTGGAACATATGTTTGAGACCGAGGATGGCTCAAAAGATGAATGGAGGGGGATGGTTTTGGCTCGAGCTCCTATTATGAACACATGGTTTTATATTACCTACGAGAAAGATCCCGTCTTGTACATGTACCAGCTCTTAGATGATTATAAAGAAGGTGATCTTCGCATTATGCCTGATTCAAGTAAGTAGGCCAGTTAATGTTTACTTATGGCAGCTTTTTGTATTAAACCTTCAGCTGTGGTTTATTTATGGAGAGGAGAGCTGACAAGCATCTTGTTTGTTACTCGATTTAATTTTTTTGTAAAGTGTCACAGCAAACAGAGGTAGTACAACAAAAAACATCTGTGCTAACTGCTGAGATATTGAACTYTTCTTAGCAGTGACATATGCAGGGAAATTCCTTTTTAGAATTATTCTTAATTTGGCTAAAAATATGTGTGTACTGCTGTAGAAGACTATATGTTTCAGTTTTTAGTTAAAACTGACAAACCAGAAGTCTCTCATTGTTTTCCTAAAAAAGTACTACAGCTTGTAGAGTTGGCTTTTGATTTCTGTCTCTGAAGCAGTTCTTGTAGGAATTAATAATATTTTGGGACCTAATATAGTAAGAACAATTTCAYTGACCTATGTGCCTGCAGTATGAAAAGCTTTTGCTTGTGGGAAAGAAGCATTTTATGAAAATTGATTTCCTCTTACATGTTGTAACACTAGCAAGAAAAAAAATATTGGGGTATTTTATTAGGATTATTAGGGATAATTTTTCTGCCTTCTGTACGGAGAAGTCTTCTTCAGAACTTCTATTGATTTAGAAGGATTTCTACATTATCAGTATTGTTTTAGAGATTTAGATAGTCACTACAAAAAAAAAGAGGTAGGGGAGCTTATAAAGAATACTTTGAGTTTACTTCTGTGTAACAAAACACCTTTTCGGACAAAGGCCATCTGGGATTTAAAGAAAAATAATTGTGACTAATACATATGCAAAGTGCTATGTAGTCAATCACTACAGTTACCCAGTTAATAATTTGTTCAGTTTGAGATGGTCTTCTTTCAGATCCACCACTGATAATGATCCACTGGTAGAATAAAAAAAGTGGTGCTTTCTGCGTAAACTCTTGTAATGACATCTGTGTTTAGATTACTCTCCTCCACATATAGCAAAAAGCAACATCTCTGATCCTTCTAAAGAGTGATCCACAGATGTTAACTGGAAAAAAGTTACCTCTCTCTTCCTAAAGAAATAAAGCAAGCTCTTCCACATTTGAATGTTTGAATAACTTGTTCTTTGTCTTARCTACTAAAAAGGACTTTGAAAGTATTTTAAGTCTGCTTTGCTTTCTTCCGCTTTTGTTGGTCAGGGTAGGGGAATCTTGTATGCTTTCTTTCCATTTAAGTACTGATAGGTTTTAGGGCACTTTACCCTCTGTGTTTACCACAAGACTATTGACTGCTTACTAATTTTCGAAACATTTCCAAATATTTGCTTCTTTCCCTGGGTGTGAATGCTTTCTAATTATTTTGAATCATRTTCTTGAGTCAATGATTGGTTGTTAGTAGTTTGGAGAAGTATTTTTCAATTTAGATTTTAGAACATCTAGAAGTACTTCTGTAAATTTGGTGGAACTTACATATTATAAATAAAATTTCTAAGTTACAGTCTCTTCTCAAATATAGGTTTTGCACATGTGAAGAGACAGATATTAAAAAATACTAAATAACAGATAATTTGTTTTAATTTTTTTTTTTTTGGTAAGTGGAAAATGTATTGCTGGATCTGATACTTAAACTTTATCTACACTTCTAAATATAGGAAATTAAGATGTAGGAGTTAAACTTGCATTTTTGCCAAGAAAGAGTCTTCATATAAAACTGATGCTAAGAGGATAATAGCTATGTGTGGCATTTATAGAGGGACTGAAACACAAATTGAAAAAGGAACTTGGTATGTTTGCGGAAGAATTTTTAAGGGTAAATGCCAGCCAATCTATTCATTCCCTGTTTGTTTTTTTTTTTCTCCTTTGACTCTCAAAACTGAAAATAGAATGGGTGGAATCAGTAAGGGATACTTAATGCAAACTTAGAACAAAGTTTTTAATCAAAAAGCTTACGATTTCCAGAATAAAAGCCACATCAGATGTTACAATTGCATTAGAAAGTTTTTCAGTGGAATACAAACTACAACTTTATCTAAACCAGAGGATTTAAGAAAGAAGATTCGGTTAGCTTGCAGTTCTCTATACAGTACTTATTACCTTTTTTTTTGTGTTTGCTCTGTGATTGGCTTGTAGCTAGTGACTTGGCACGTTACAAATCACACCTTTCATTATTCAGATTTAGCATAGGGATTGTCTTAAATATAAGGATGTTATTTCTAGTTAGGTTTTGCCAGAGAGGAAATAATACAATCAGACTTTACCAACAGCATTATTCAAACACGGAGTCAAAAGCCCTTTTAATAAAATATTACCATTTTAGAAGAAATGTTTTGTTACATCACACACTGAAAGCTTAAATAACGTGTGTGGGAAGAGGGAAGTTAAGTTGGCTACCTTTCTCTGAGGAGATTCAATGCCTTTTTCTGTTTGTGGCTTAAATTCAATTATTTACAGCCATTTCTTACAAGTTGTGCATAAACCTTCCTCTCAATGACTTACTTCTCTGTTTTTGTCTTAATAAAAGTATTGCTTGAAACTTCTTTTATCTGCAGCTGCTTTCTAGAAGTTAGGTGCTTGTCTGAACACAACTAATTAATCTGTTTACAACTTCTAATTGTTTYGTATGAGTTTTAAAGGACACTCTTCAAAAGCAGTTGTCTTCCGTATTGCAAAATTTTAATTATGTCTACTAAAGCACAGTGGGTTTATGTTACAGATGATTCACCTCCTGCAGAACGGGAACCAGGTGAAGTTGTGGACAGCCTGGTAGGGAAACAAGTGGAATATGCCAAAGAAGATGGCTCGAAAAGGACTGGCATGGTCATTCATCAAGTTGAAGCCAAACCATCTGTCTATTTCATCAAGTTTGATGATGATTTCCATATTTATGTCTACGATTTGGTGAAGACATCTTAGACGTCATCATAAACTTTTGCCAAATTTGTGGAACTATTAAATGTAAAATTTGTAGACACAAAGACTTGACTGCTTTCCAGTTTAACGAAAGCTTAAATGTCCCTGCGAACCCACAATCTCTGCCAGCAAAACTGTTTTGTTCTGAGTAATACAAACATGGCATATTTTGTGTAAGAGAGCTCCTTTTCTTGAAGGAAGTCAATATGTTTGGGCAGGAGGGAGTTAAAAGCAAAGAACAGCTGCAAATTCAAGCTGTGTAAAGTTGATCTAGTATTGTAATCATTAATCTAAATTTTTTCATAGATTTTGACTTTTTCTTCAATCTTGCACTCACTTGTTCAACTGCCACATGCAAGTGTAGTTTGATATTTTGATACGCCTTCTTTTGTAACATTAAATTTAATTTCTTGGATACTGGCAGTCCTTGTTTTTAGGGTTGGGACAGAGGTGACTTTTCTGAAAGGTTTAAACAGTTTGTGCAGCATTAAGGAGTGCCTAACCCAAGCAACATCAATCTGCTGTGTTTCTACACTTTATTTCAAAGTTAGCTTTTTAAGAACTTGCAGTACATGGAAATGCTTGTGCATTTTTTCTAGTCACAGGGCAGTAGGATATCAAGAGTTTGAATTACGCACCTTTCAGTGAAAAGGCTTTAAACTAYAAAATTACATTTAATCTGTGTATAACCACTTAATTAGAATGTGCAGGTTAATGGCCCATATTTACAAGTTGTAGGAACCAGTAAAATACATGCAACAAGGCTGCCTTCAATCCTAAATGTTGTACTTCTTTGTTTGTTATACACACTTCTTAGCAAAACCCAAGTGCTTGGTGCCACAACTTTAACAGTATATATGCTACTTCAGAAGACTTTAGACTACGCATTGGCATCAGTAGTCTCATTTAATATCAAAACCTAGCAACCTGAATGTCTGTGTGTGGACTTAGAAGCCTAACAGTAGTTARTATTTTACATAGTAAATACAATCTCACACCAGGGGAGTGGGAGGGGGTGTCCTTTCACATTGAAGATGTAACTAGAAAAAGAGAAGCATTTGTTGCCTTCTGCTCAGTCTGTTACATTTCTTTGTGTTGATTTGCTTTTAATCATTTTGGTTCAAGAAGGCATCTTCCCAATTWATTCTTTTTCTGGCTTTTCCACATAAGGAGTGTCTGGACAAATCTACAGTTTAAACCTGTTGTTGCCTTTTGTGGTGTACATTGTACTTGCTTTGAAGTATGCTGTTAACATGAATTTCATTCTATGAACACTAGAGTTCTGCATGCCAGTGGTGTACTATCTAATGGAAGCTATAGGCAGTCTCAGTGGTTCAGCCATCTGCATTAGATTATGGATGTAAATAGCAGCCCACAACTGCAAAATCTTTTCATGGTTATAATCTTGCAAGATAGTTGTAAATGAAAATTAGGGTTTCTGAAGTGTGGCAGCTTTTAAAAATAATGGAATTGGAACAACAATCCAGCACAGCAACAAGGTTGTCATTTACATTAAGGCAGAGCTCTGCAAGTTTCAAAGAACTGCTTCACAGAAATACAGAATGTGAAGASAGTTAACATTGGTGATGGGAAGGAACAAATACCCTGATATCCAACTGAGTGCCATTAGTGGAAGAATGCAGGAGAGGTGCTGTTAATCAGAGAACAGAGGTGCCAATGACCTCTGTTTTGGGTATTCTTGATATTGAAGACTCAGTGGTTTAAGCCCCTTTCTGTCCTTTTTTTTTTGCCTGATTTCATATTTTAGCCTTAAGGCTTGTGCCTCATTATGCTGTTGAATGGTAATAAATACTCTCCGTATAAATATGATACCTTAATTCTTTGTCCATTGCTACTATATTGCATTATGTCCAGTATTTCATCATGGGCAACCAAAGGCAGGCTATTGTCTTTCAGTGAATAGCTTCTCGATGCAGTCCTTATGCAGTAAGTACCTGAGTCGTAAATGTTTCTTGTGTTTGAACAAAGTGAGCAGATTTGCAGCACAGTGTTTTCATCCTGCAGATCTGTTGTGTTTTCTATTGACTCTTAAGAGTCCTGCATGTAAATCTCAAAGCTGAGCCTGGCTCCATGAGCCCAAGTCAATATTTGTGGCACAGGAATGAGTGAGTGTATTAATTATACACAAGATACATGAATTACCTAGTACACTGAACCTGGGGTTGTATATCTGAGGAATAAGAGGTTTGTTGTGAAATATCTGAGGTTTAGGTCTACTGGAACRCTTTTAGCATTAGGCTTGCATTTGTGGGTTTTCTGCAAGCCTGTTGAATACACCATGTATTCTGACAATTAGAGTATAATCTACAAACTGTAAATTTCATGGTTCTTTTCCAATGTCCCCATTGTCTGCTGCGTGGGTATTTTCTTTTCACTTTTTTTCCCTTTTTTTGTTCAATTTTTTTTTAATAGCTTAAACCACCGTTTTGAGGCTTGAGACTAATTCCACTCCCTGCCCATCTGCTTTGGGCTTTGTTTTAGGCTCATGTTTCAGATCTGCATGCAGTGCTTGCGTTACCCTGGTAACTAAATGTTGGTTCCTTGTTATAGGGGTTCAACATTACTTTCCAAAATCACACAGGGCTTGTGATGGCACARGCCATGGATCTTTGTATAAAAGTTATTCACCTTTCACATTTACCTGCTGTAGTATTGTTGTATATTGTGTGTGTGCGTGTGTGTGATGTCAGGCTGCCATGTAAAACTTCTTAAAAGGGAAAAAAAAACCAACTTAAATGCAGACCATCCTTTTTTGCATGCTTAGAGGGTTAGAACATTCAATGTAACAAACTAAAGTTGCATGTTAAAATGTTTAGGTTTTTGTTTTGTTCTGTTTTTATTTTGTGTTCAGTTTTTTGTGAATTTGCTTATTGTGCTGTTTTAATGGTTGTTAGTAGGATTAAATGCACCGGTGAGACGAGCATAGTGCCAACGGAAGGTAATTTTCCAGTTGTATGTGTCATACAGCATTTGAAGGGACCATGTATTCTGTTAAAGACAAAATAAAATTTCAGTTGAATAGCAGAACACTACATTCTTCTTCTTTCTTTTGAGTGCCAAACCCTAAACTATGTTGGAGTAGAGATGGGGAAAACCCTTTTTGTTGCAATAGGTAGAGGCCTTCTTTAAATAGATTGGTTAAACATAGAGGCTTTATCTTCAGAGAGAATTTACTAGTTGCGTCAGGGAAAAGAATTACAGTAAAAACAGTTTCTGGTTCCTTGAAAATGCTGTGCTTTTTTGTATTTTACATCATTAGTGCAATTTGGATGGTTCTTGGTATGTGTATAGTTCAGAGGTCTTCGTGTTCACATTTTTAAATTAGGTAGTGAATTCATCTTTAGAGCTTGGTTTCTTTATTTTTATTTTATTTTGAACAATGTAGACAGTTCCCTGTTCTCTGCATTTAGAAGTATAAACACTTTAAATCTGTTACTTAATTCTGTAAGTAATTTTTATAATTATGATGTAACTCTATCCTTAAAACATTTAAAATAAACCCTTTATGTGCAACTTATGCCTGTAAACTTTGTTCTCATGAGCAAAATGTAGTGATGTGATTTCAGATTATGAAGAAGCAGTTTCTTCATTTTTCTAATTGAAAGCATTTATTTTAATGTTGAACCTTGTATGCTGGTATAATACTTGCCCTATGAAATATGTTTCCTTGCAAAGCCAAATCTTTATTCCTTTTTCTAAATTAGTGCTGGTAAGATGGAACGTKGTTAAGGTAGAGCATACTGTTAAATTGTATTTAACTAAACATAGAAAACTCCTCTCCAGGGGCTGTCCGGGTCTGTAAAGCAGTCTCTATTTTCGAATCACACAAAGTATCTTGGTAGTGGGGAACTGCAGAAGCATTTGGCCATGTTTCAGTGATGCATTCATTTGCTTTGAATTAAAATGATTTACAATTTCATGAAGTGTATTTTACTGGTGATAARAAACAGAAGTTGATGCAAATTGGAGGTGATGAGCACAGAAGATGACATCTCCATGTTGTAAATTTTCTGAAATCTTAGAAATTGTTCTGAAGACTTTATGTGGTTAAATCAGTAAGTCAGACTTTCCATGTTAAACAGATTTTCTTTATTACTACCTCTTTTCTGATAATAAATGGTGCATGGTATAGCAGTGGACTTTGTAGTGTTAGGTTAACAGTTGGACTCAGTGATCCAAAGGATCTCTTCCAACCTTAATGATTCTGTGATTGTAAAATATGTTTTGGTACCAAGCTCATTTAATTGTATACTGAAGAACTTGGAGTATGCCAGCATGCATGCCTAARCCTTTTCCCTTAGTTCAGCATCCAATTTCTTGTATCCTGTTGCTTCTGCCACAGCTTTTGAAGATCTATACATCTGTAATTAGAGAAAGTCTTAAGATTTCGTTAGGAGTATCACATGCAAAAGGCATGTGTTGATTTGCGTGAGCTGCCTAATGTTAAATGGTAGTTAAAAATAGATACACTAACATGTTGTGACTAATGCCTGAACCTGTTCTGTTTTATACCATATTATTATTATACTATTATATTATAGTATACTATATTATTATAGTATACTATTATTATATTATACCATCTCAGTTTTATACCATATTCCTCTTGTGCAGAGAAAGACGAGCCTTATAAAAGCAAAGATATTTTTGTTGTCTATCACTGCGTGAGCCTGCCCTTGAAAGTGGTTACTTAGGAGCTCACTTTAAAGCAGCCCAGATGTCAGTGTTTTGTAGACAGTAGTTTCCTACAGATTTAAGATGGTCCTACTCAGAGCTATTGCTTTAATACCACTGTACTGTATTTTCACATCCTCCCTGTCCATATGAACAGGTTATATTTTCAGAAAAAAAGAAAAGAGCTTCTCTTTGCTCAGTGAGTTGCTTATTTTGACATAAATATTTTTWTATATATATATTCATGCTGTAAGCAGTAGAACCATTGATGACTTCAGGGGTCTGTGTTGTGTTCTGGAAAGGATAAAGTTCAGTAAGGATATTTTGAAGGAGGTGGGGTGCTGCAATTTAAGATCATTAAGGTCTAAAAGGAGAAGTAAGAATAGGTCTAGGAAATTACAGGTATGTTCTTCATCCTCAAGCATTGGATAATAAAAGAGTTTTACTGTTTTACACACTTAGAAGCTTTTTTTATTTAATCTAACTCTTATTTTTCTTYCTATAAGTCCGTGTCTTAGCATGTTAACATCACTTCTTTGCCGGTATCAGTATTTTACCAATTTAATTCATTTCAGGATTTGCAGCCTGGGTAAGTTGCCAAGCTACTAAGCATTTTTTTCAGGCTCTGTTCCTGCCACTGCCTTGTGAGTTTCCTGATTTCGCTTCCAAACAGAGTTCAGAGTTGTGTATGCACAATATACAACTGTGTATGTACAACAAAAAGCAGCTGAGATCTCAGCAGTTTAAGTGAGGTGGTGTCAACACTTCCTTACTCTACTTGGATGTTCATTACAGATCTTTGCACRTTTTTCATCTGAAATCAGTTATGATTTAATGAACTTCACTTGTAAATGACTTGTGYAGATGGTTCTGCAGCCTGATATTTCAAAATCTCTATGCACTGAAACTGGCTCCACCCACCCCCAGGCAACTAATCCTTATATTTATTCGTATTCAGTGGAGTCTGACTTTTACAGGCCCTTTTTGAATATTTTGATGCCATTGTTCCTCTAATCTGTAAACGGATTAGATCAAAGCTGGCCTTARCAATGAACATGGGCATCTGCACATTTACTTTGATTTCATAATCTTGTTCATTCCTAAGGGTGTTCCACCCATGTCTGACATGTAGGAGAGGCATATTTTTGTTAATTAAAAAAAAGCCAACACAACCTTATRCTACTTTTAACACACTGTATGTTGATCAAAGTGAATCCCTGTAAAAGCCACTGTGGAGAGAGGACTTTTTTTTTTTCTCTTTCTTTTATGGAAGACTATGCAGTGTCAGGGCAGCACTCATCTGGATTTTGGATGGATGCATTTTAGTCCTTCTGCACTAACTACCTACACGTGGTATATTCAGTTTTTAAATGGGCTGGGGGATGACTGCTTTAATTATCTTCATAAAAGACTTTACCTATGGAGCCAKGCGCTTGGAACACTGGTTGTCATATTTTCCATAAAAGCTGTCATTAATTTATTTGATTTTGCAACACTAACTAACTAACTCTTATCTATTTTTACCTTACAGAGGCAGTTGTCTAACTTAAACTTCCATTAATTTAATGAATTTAAAAACATTAACGTTTTAAGTTGTAAGAACAAAATAAATTGTCACTAACAGCAGAAGCACTAGAGAAGATAAAATGAGTCAAAGGTTATGCTTAAAGTTTGAAGAATGGCAACAGCAGTTTTTGCAAGCGACAGTTTGCTATGCTGCTGCATATTTCATTATGCCTTCTGGGAATTATGTCTTCATTCTCCCTTCTGGGAATCCTCAGTGTTCTCCAGCGCTTTTCATTTAATTCAGGTTTATGCCTTAAAAGGATGTCATTCTGCCTGACATGAAATTCTTTTCTGTTATTGGTGCAGCTCAGTGTGTTGTCTCCTCAGAAGCTGTCAGACAAGAAAAAAAATACAAAGGGGAGTTACAGTGCAGTTTTCTGAAAAAGTGAGGCAGAAAAGCTAACTATTCTGATATTACGAGGAAAAAAGCCCAAATAATAAAAGGACCCATCACSTAGAACTGAGAATAAGAGTTCATTCCAAAAGAACTGGAAGGAAGGTGAAACAGGAGGATGCTCATAATACATGAGAAATGCAATATATTGCTCATAATACATGAGAAGTACAATGTATTAAGTTTCAATGAGGAGAAAAGATTGTTTACAATGGGTAGTACTTTCTAACACTGTAAATCCAAACATTATCCCAGCCTTTAACTTGATATTATGAAACTAGCAGTGTACWTAGAAGTTTCTTAGGATTTTGATTTCCACAGATTTAGTTTAACACATGAAAATTGTCATATTTAAAACGTAATCAGATTATGCAGGTAAATGGCCCAAAGTAATACCATATGTCCTCCAAATTCTGAATTTTTGATTTAGTAAATACCACTCTTGCAGATTACAAAATACAGCTATCTGAACTGATTATAACTAACTAATCATAGTCCTCCAAATAATATCAAAGCATGAGAAGCAGATCTGAATTGCCTCAGGCTTGTTAAAGAATTCACTTGTGTGTGGAAGGCAGAAAATACTTGAAGTGAGCTGAAAACCTCATTGCAGAAAGCCTGTGATGCACTTCATGCTTTGTTCTGAGAGGCTCCTCTGTGAAGTATAAAAGTATATACTTATGTAAAATATAAGTATTTTGCACTCAATACAGGTTCAAGATTGCAAAGATAACTGATGCTGATATCTATGTCCTTTTGAGTAAATTAATAAAACCCAAAAGTATACTCTGTTGCTAAAGGCAGAAATTTGAATTCTTCAGGTATCTGCTGTTCTGTAAATTGGCTGATTATATCACTAAAAACATTTTGGGAACAACGAATGCCATTAGAAAGTTTGTTTTGTTTTTATTACTGGGACTAGGCGCTACTYTTGAAGGGCACAGTAAGGGTGCAGAATAACTACCAGAAAAAACTGCCATGGAATGAAGAAGCGATCTGGCCAACACACTGAAATCCTGAACTGTCATTTTGGGATGGCACAGACACAGCAGGCTCCTGCAAGGTATGGCGGCAACACAACCTACTTTTTACTAGCCTTTGGACTAGAACTGTAAAGGTATAAATACTTAGTTCTATTAAGTTCCTTTATARACTGGACCAGGTTATTAACTTTGTTCCTGTCCAATGCTCCATTGCTGTCTTTGCAATGTGATTAACAACATGTAAAGGTGCAAAGTAAGAGGAARGAGCAGCAGTGGTGGAGTGTTGTGAACTGATCACAGCCCCTGTTTTCCAGTTCTCTGCACCAGTTGGGGAGGAGGAGCAGGTAGAAAATCCAGGAGAAAAGTTGAGCTTGGGAAAAAAGGAAGGAAGCTATTTTTGGTCTGGTCTTTTCTTTGTTACCGTCCTGTGCTTCTTTTTAATTGGCAAAAGATTAATTTTCCTCAGGTTAAGTCTATCTTACCTGTTACAATGCTTAGTAAACAATGTCCATGTCTTCATCTCAACTGATGAGCTTTCTCATAGTTTTCTACTGTTCAGTTGAGGAGGGGAGCTGTGAGAGCAGTGGGGTGGACTTCTGACAGTCATACAGGGTTAATCCATCCCAATAGCATAGGGGTTTATTCTTCTTAACAACCTTGTGTAAGATTTCTCTTTTCCTTGCCCAGGAAAAGAAATCATCATCCTTCCAGGATGATATTCTGTGTAATTGACAATCATAAAATGTCTCAGATTGGAAGAGACATTTTGTCTAGTTCTAAGACCCCACCATGGACAAGGTTGTCCATGAAACTTACAGGAGAGTGTTCATGAGGCAGAGAAACTATCATGTGAAAACTGAATCTTTGACATCGGTCATTCTCTTAAGTTAATTGCAATTTCAGAGCTCTAAAGTGCAATTCCTGGTTTGTTTGGTTTTTTTGTTTATTTTTTTTTGTTTGTTTGGTTTTTTTTTTGTTGGTTTTTTTTAACTCATGGTCAGCCAAGGAACAGGTCTTACTTTCTTAGGCTACTTTTTGGGGGGATTTTTGCAGTGGAGTTTTCAGCCTGTGACAATGTTTTAATGACATTGCTTTCTCAATTATTTCTATGGCTCTAATGGTTTTAAAGTTAGAGCACATGTTACTACAGTCTATATAATCTGGTATGTCTGTGCAAGGGGAAGGTCTTTGGGATTTTACAGTGGTTAGATAAAGCATGTACAGTATAAATGACAATGAATCCTCGCCTTAAAATAATATTACCWTTATTCAAGCAGGAAAACCAGAGATTTCTTATGAAAATGAGCATGGCAGAAAGAAAACKTAGGAGACTGCCTGCAAACCTGAGACAAGTGGCTGTAGTAAGGTCAACGTGCTCTGCCAAAACTCCTTTTAGGAGCTACTAGCAGCTGCAGCATAGCTGCATTGGCAGCTGGGCGATTGGCAGGAAAGTTTTCCAGTGTCAGCATGTAAAACTTACATTGGCTTCCCTAGGACCTGGTCCTTTTTTTTTGCCAATAAATTATCACCTGAAATATGTGTTTGACTGAACGATTCAAATAAATCTAGCTAGAAGAGAGGCTGCTAATGAGGTGGGCAGAGTAAATGTAGGCTGTCTCTTCTGCAACTGAAGACTCATTTTGCCAGAAGAGGTTGTGCAGATGCCAATTTCTTTTGTGTGCAGCTATCAAAATACTTAAAGCAACTGAAACTACTCTTAGAATTCTGGAGTCCCTCCTTGTATCAGACTGCTTGTGACAACCTGGTCTTCTTCCATCAGAAGCTCTGACAAACAAATGGAATTAGGTGGTGGTTACTAGCAAATGTAGAGGATGGTATCTAGTTTCTGCAGGAAGAGTCAAGCACACTTACATTTCTCATAAGGTACATAAATGCAGGATCTAGAGTTGTGTGACTCTGATCCTGAAATGAATGTATCCAGTAAGAAGTCTCTTCAGCAAAAGAAAACCAAACCAAAACCCCAAATGTCCATTTCATTACACTAAACTGCTGAAAGTATAGAGTGAAGTGCAAAGTGTGTCTGAACTCAAATGAACTAGAGCAGAATTTTACTCCAGTATTTTTCCATCTCTGTTRGTGCAAATGTTGTTCCTTGTTGCCATGCAGCTGCTGCTGTGTTAGGTGACACTGCATTGTTTCCCTGGAGTACCTGTTTGGAAGTCAGAAATGTTACAGCAATGACATTTAGTTTATCTAGCCCTTGGTAATTTGAGATACAGTATTCAGCATAAAGTTATATACAAAGGATTGTTGAATCAGGCTTTTTGTACTGCAASAAGTTCATATGTCTTTGCTAATTTCAAAATCTGTAAAATGGAAAGAATGTACCCCTAGTTGCTGCACTTCCTATAACAGGCTTTTTGCATAGCAGAAGTCTATTAATAAGTTGCAGTATTTCCTGATTAAAAGAAAAAGAGAGTTTGCAAACTCTCAAATCCAGCTAATTTATAAGGCCATTCTTTCATCCTTTCTGTATCTGCTATTGTTTATTTTCACCAATAATAGATACTTATTAAAGTRGGACCCAGGTTTATGTTCCAAACATTTATTTCAACATTGCTGTTGCRGAACTATAGACTGTCCTGATGTAGAAGGCRCCCACAAGAATCATTGAGTCCAACTCCTGGCCCTGCACAGAACACCCCGAGTGTCACGCCACTTTTCCCTGAGTACATTGCCCAAACACCTCTTGAATGTTGTCTGSCTGTGCTGTGACCATTGCCCTGAGGAGCCTGTTCAGTGCCCAGCCACCCTCTGGGTGAAGAGCCTTTCCCTGATATCCAACCTAAACCTCCCTGACACAACTTCAGGCCATTCCTGCAATGAGGTCTCCCCTCAGTCTCTTTTTCTCCAGGCTGAACAGATCAAGTGACCTCAGCTGCTCCTCAGGTGGCTCCTCCTCAAGCCCTTCACCATTCTTGTTGCCCTTTCTAATAGCTTAATGTCTTTTCCATATTGTGGCACTCAATACTGTGTACAGGGCCCAAAGTGAGGCCTCACCAGTGCAGTTATATGTAATAATTTTTGCCTCTTATTTGTAACCAACTATTGCTTCAAAAAAATAAAATAAAAAAAGGACAGATATACCTTAGAATATCTTCTGTACTAAAATGTTTTGGTTGCCTGGTAGCTGCTACAGCTCTCATTTAGTCCTGATGATAGTGGGTGTCTGTGGKAAGAATGATAAGCTACATCCCAGTATCTCATATGGAGGAAAACTAAGATTCCATAACAGTTAGCCCTTGATATCTGCTGCAATGGGCACTAGAGAATTTAAATATAATTAATAAAATTGTAATTAAAAAAAACTGTGTGCTGCTTATTTGGTTAATATTCCTCTTTGAAAAAAAGGATAATTCTTTCATTTGGAGATTTGGAGATTATGTAGGGAAAGCAGCTCCAAGAATAAACATGCATGAACATTCACTAAGTGTCTGTATCACTGTTGACTATGTCATAATGACACATGTGGTCAGGGCTCCTGAACCCAGCTGAAGGAAAAGTGTTCCAAATGTGACTGCTCTAAGGAATGCTATGAATATCCTATAACCACTGCAGTTGGCAGGTTGTGTGTGGTAAAATTTAATTTTTTTTTGGCTCAGTAATTCTTTGCCCACTGGCTGTTTTCCCCAGCTCATCGGTTAATGTGTTGGGTTGAGACCAAGAAACTTGCTATTGCTTTTTTTCACTGTGAACTCTGTGGAAAGTAACTACTTGCTTTCTCACCAATAACTCAGATTATGGCTCTCTCCTGAAAAGCATGTTGCTATGTATTATGAATTTTTTAAAACCCATCCCTTTTATATAATTTTGTCAATGATTTCTACATGTGTAACTGTTCTATCCACTGATATATTTCCTTTATTCTCATGTTCTTTCCCTTGATGTCTCATTAGGGGTCTGATTTTCATTCTGATTAGTATTCATACATAATGGGATTCGCCAAGGCCAGTTGCTAATATCACTTCTTTAGGGATAGCATTACATATAGTTTTATCCAACCAAAGTTTATCTTGATTACGTTTGTCACTTATATATTTTCAACAGGGCGTAATTAAGTACATGATGTGCTAATGATTAATTGAGCCCAAAGCCAACAAGCCCTCAGCCAGGTCACRCTCTCCTTTGAGTGAATTTAGTCAGCTTTTGCCTTATGACATCTCAGTTGATGGATATACAGTCTGCCAACATCAASTGTGTCCTGCAAGTATGCATTTCCTACAGAATGGTTAAGAATTATGAGATGATTGACACTTGGTGCTTTATAGCTTTTCACTGAAAAATCCAGCATCATGTGTATCACAGAAGTTTTAAGAGACTATTTATTGCAAATGTTTATTGGGTCAATTTTTTTTTTAATCTTGTTTTATTACTCAGAGCAGTGCCAGCTATCAGGAAGGTACGAGAAGGAGAGAGCAAAGGGTTCATAAAAGACCTAGACAGGCTTTCAGAACCTTCTGACATTTTATTTGTATAGAGCTTACAGAGACATTAACTCTGCCACCCAAGGTGTATGGATTTATGTTGCTTTGAATACACACTGTATTTTCATATATAATTTAGGAGTCAGCAAGTTCAACATATTTTACTTCCAGTTGATTTCTTCTATGTCTCTTTCTCAGCATTGTCCTATATCATTGAAGCATGACTATGATTCAGGCTCTTCTTTTTTTTTTTTTTTTTTTTTTTTTTTTTCAAATTCTCATTTTTTGTGTCAAAAATAGGTTATATATTTACTTCAGTGTTAATTGAAGCAAAACTCACCTCAAAAGGAAAGTAAGATCATCTCTGCAATGTGAGCACAAATAAACKAAAAATCTTGGGTTTACATTAAATGGCAGAATTAAATACTACTACCTTAAAATAGTATCATAAATTCAATAGTAAAAATTCTTGCAATATCATAAATGCAATTTTTGTGATGGGAAGTTTTTGTTTCATTTTATTATGAAATTCTCTAGYGATTACCACTGGATGAGCAAGGTTTATTCTAGCATCATGACAGCAAGCATTCTTGACTTTAAGTATCGCTATTCTTACAGTTCATACTATATGGTCAGAAGATGATCAGAAATTTGACTTAATTTCACTATGAACTTGGTTACAATTTACCCAGCCAAGCACTCTTCATTATGAACATCCATTCTATTTTAGTGTTCTGCATTTGAATCATAATATATATTTGTCATGATTTTATCTTTTTTGTAAGTAAAATTGGTAAGTTTTTGAGAGGCTGCAGATTAACATAGGGGATCAATTCAGAAGTAAAAGCCTAGAATGCATTTGCATATGCAGTTTTAATGTGGAATATTTTTATGCTAGCTTCATTAGACCCTATATATATAATGRTTCCATTTGATGGAACCATTATAAACACTAGAATTTATTTTGGGGGATACTGATAATTTTTTTAARATAAATTCTCTTTTAATTGGGTACTGAGCAATTAATGGAACAGAGAAAATACACCAGGTTTGATTATCACCCTGTCATGGTCCTTTAATTAAACTGTAATTTAATACCCCTACAGCTATATCATCTTTCATTTCCTTTTCTGCAGGCTGCCTTAGGCAGAAAAAAGGTTGTGTATTTGTAATACAATGTCATTTTTATTAATTCCTTACTCAATATCAGCTGGAGGAAAAAAGTATTRTTCAACCCAAACACAAATGCACTGGAATAAAATGAGAATTCCTCTTATCTACTTGGACAGAGAATAGAAACCCCTTTTATATCCAGAATTCAGACAAATTTACATGCTACAGAAAAAGTGCTGGACGTCTGATAATAAAAATGTTTAGCGCCAAAGGTGACCAAGCCAAAGGTGACCAAGGTGATGAGATCTTTAGGGGAGACACGGTGAAGCCCATGGCAAGCTGGAGAGGCCCGACGCAGTCAATTACTGTTAAAATTTACTGAAAGTTCGACGTCTCCGGCAAGTCTAGAGCTGTCCCTGCCTCCTCCAAAGCCGGCTGGCGCTCAGCGGAGCAGGGTCAGGGGCCGCGTCTCTGGCTGCCCTGAGCGCTGGGCGGGTCCGGGCGGTGGCGCCGGCTATAAAGGCAGCGGCGGRGCCGGGACGGTGGCGGTGTGGCGGCGTGCTGGGGAYAGTGTGTCGCTGAGCCGCCGCCCCKGGCGGGCTGGGCTCCGGGGGAGGGAGGGTCGGTCCCGGCGGGCGGGGTCGCGTCCCGGGATCGCTCGGGCTCGCAGCCCCGGCCGTGCAGGATGGTGGATGTGTTCAGCGGGCGGCTCCTGGTCAGCAAGGATGGCCGCAGCGTGGACCCCGAGGAGGCCCTGCAGAACAAGGTCGTGGGCTTGTACTTCTCCGCCGGCTGGTGCTCGCCGTGCCGAGACTTCACTCCCGTCCTCTGCAACTTCTACACGGAGCTGCTGGAGGAGACTGAGCCACCCGCYCCCTTCGAGGTGGTGTTCATCTCCTCCGACCACAGCGCCGAGGAGATGGTGGGCTACATGCACGCCATGCACGGAGACTGGTTAGCCCTGCCCTTCCACGACCCCTACAAGCAGTGAGTACAGCCGGCCACCCCGCCCGCACCTCGCCCCGGGACTGTCTGGCCCGCCGGGAGCCCCTGCCCCGAGGGCCGGGAGCGGGAGGCACCTCAGTATCCATGTGGCATAACAAGGAAGCCCCTGATACAGAAGTTCCCCGGGACCTCCCCCTCTTCCCCCTTAGCCCGCTCCTGCCTTCCCGCTGAAATCCACGGAGCCCGGGTTGAAGCGTCTCCCTGCCGTGCCCCCTTGCCCTGAGCCGCGGCTGCCGCTGGCTGTCGCACACTGTGACAGCTTGCTCCCCTGGCTTCAGCCTGTAGCATGTCCCGTAGGCAAAGAACGCTGTTCTCCGTACTTTATTTGGAAACTAAAATATCTTTGAAGAAGTGTTAGTGAAGACCCCAAGTGTTAACGAGATGACACTCGTTAACAGTSTCACTGAAAAGAACAGTGGAATGAATGGCAGATGAGGATCAAGTCGYTGATTTTCAGCACTGCAGCAGTTGTTAATAAGGTAGTTCTGCATTGTCTAGGTTAGTGATCTGGGAAAGAGGCAAATGAAGAGGCAACAAAACTTGTAACTGAACAACGTGCAGGAGAGCAGAGCGAATTGTGAACAATTTCAGACAGATATGATAATAGCTGGAGTTTAGTGGTGGCATGCTGCACCGGGTAACCGGGGTGTAAAATTCCTGTGCTGTTCATTTTCCAAAGCGACAGTCCTGCAGGCATCTTGCTCGTGAAGACAGCAAAAGGAAAGGACAGGACTGTGCTTAAGTAACACGGTGAAGGATAATACTAAGAACTGTTTTGATGACCTAAGTCAAGAGTGGAGACTCATTTGGATGACTTTCATAAATCTGATTTAGCTCCTATAAATATAGATTGGGATTATTGCAGCATAGGCAAGATATTTAGGGTTATTGAAATGCCCCAAACTGGAAAATTAAAATATATGTAAATACTGGTAAAGGGATTTTTTTTTCCCCAATTGATATTAGGCCTTTTTAATGACACTTCCCACTACCTTAAATTCTGCTTTCCATAGTTCTCCGGCACCTTCCCAGGCAGCAATTATATTTTATATTTTATATCTACTAATCATAATAGAATGCAGGCARGCTCCCTGATAGAAATGTAGCACCTGAAGTCCCAGCACCCAGGAAGCTGCTCAGCATGGCCCATGGGAATGCGCTTACAGCTTCATCCTCTGTGGATTAGAGAACTATTTCTGACTGCTCTTGCACAAGTCATGCAGAGTGGAGGTAAAGAGACAGTTTAATTGGCTTTTCTGTGGCAATGTTCTTCATTGTAATGTTCTTCAGAGTTCTGTAGAGAAGCATGGCTTTTTCTGCCTGATAACTGTGAGTCCACAGTGGCTTACCGAAGAACAAAGTGCAGAGGGATATGAAAAGGCAACTTTTTTAAAGTTGTATTTCTTGCATGTAACAATAAAGAGCTATGTGGAGCTGTTCAAGGTGCTTAGGTTGGATTAACTGGTAGTTTGGCACCAGGGGTACTGGTGAATTATTGCAGAAGTGTAGCAGATGGATGTGTATTAACAAACCAAAATAAGATTCCAGCTAGATGCTGGTTCTAATTAAGAATATAATTACAAAACTGATTAACTGATTAATAATTTAATTGCTAATATTTATTAACASATTCATATTTTTAAAGTTCCATTGCAAATAATTGAATTGGTTATTGGTTTTTTGACTGTGTAAAGGAGGCATTTCRGTACTTTCAGTGAGGTTAAAGTATCCTGGCCGATCGTTTCAGTGTTTCAAGTACATAATAGCAGCACAGATTGATGTCTCTTCTGAACACAGCAGAGCCAATTTTAAGTCTGCCATCTAAAACACACTGTGAYAAAAGAAGCACTGAGTTTCTTGGTAATGAATTTTGTCTCAAGAAATAACTAGCGTTCCTACTTGTATGAAGTGTAACACTGCAGGGTTAAGCCTACCTTCAGAGAAGCAATACCCTGAATTCAGAGAAGGCTCTCCAGACTCTACCATACCGTCAGTCCTGACTATTTCCCTGAGGCGGGACTGCACMTTTACTACTTCACAGGGTCTGTGGCTTGACTAACAGGAAACATTGCTTCTGATGCTTTTATTGTCTGCAGGCTAATGTAAATTTTTTTGTTGCCTAAGGCATACAATAATGATTCTTGAGGTGGGRTGTGAAGACAGTCTAGTAGGAAATGAGCAAAAGAAAGAGAAAGGGGATGGTAGAGAGGAAAAGCAGGTGTAGGACAGAAAATGTCAACAACAAATGTTGGTAAATAGGACTGATATTTTAATAATGGTACACAAAGACATGCTGCTGTGTTTGCRCTGAACCCTATGGTGAATGGCATCATTCCTTGTGAGGGTGCCTGGCGTGTGCAGTAGTTCTTCCAGGCTTGCAGGCAGGTATTCAAAGTGTCTGTGGCCTGCACAGCTCAGTTAAAATTAGAATCACAGACAATGCCTGTAAAAGAAAAATAGAAAGGTTGTATGTGCATTTTATATTAGGAATATGAGGGTGGATTGACACCTGCAGGAATATTGGGGAGGATAGGATGTTAAAAAACAAAGGCAGAGGAATGTTAACTACCTGAGCAGTTAAGAGCAATTGCTTAGYTTTTAAACTGCCATTGCAAAATCTCAGCAGCCACTTTAAAATTGAATCCCAAGCATGTAACGTGTRTGCTCATGTGACTAAGAATTAACAGTGCAGGAATTTCACAGCTAGAAGAAAGTACTTACAGCTGTGTATTGCAGGGCATCCTGCTGGAAGCAGGTGAGCAAGGTGTCCATCTCTTTCAAGGACAGTGCTTCCAAGTGAAAGCTGTTGTAATTCAAACGTTATCAGATATCACATTACACATATGTGTAAAATTTACCATTTGCATTCCCCAATCTATGTTACATATGCCCTGTGTTGCCTACATTTCAAGAACCCTTTTGCATGTAGATTTTGAATCCTTACATAAAAATACACTCTTGTGAGTGAGGCTGGGCAGGCAGTCAGGCCCAGAGAGCTGGTGGGGCATGGACGCCGCCATGGACGGGGGAGAGAACATGAAAGGTGAAAGTGAGAACACTTAGGGGTTGAAATAAGGACAGCTTGATAGATAAAGCAAAGGTGAAGATACATATGCAAAGCAAGATACAGAATTCATTCCCTACTTCCCATTCCCTGGCAGGTGTTTAACAGTTTCCAGCAGGGACCTCATCCTCTAATGATGCATGGGAAGATAAATGTCCTAGCTCTTGATGTTGGTGTCTTYCCCCTCCTTTCTTCAGCTTTTATAGCTGATAATAGTGTTACATGATATGGCATATCCTTTGGTCATTTGAGTTCAGCTGTCCCAGCTGTGTCTCCACACAGGTGCACCATTCATCCACCCAGGGCAGTGGCAGCATGAGAAACAGAAAAGGCCCTTATGCTGTGTAGGCACTGCTCATCAACTGCTRAAACACTGGTGTGTTACCAGGGCTGCTTTGGTATTCAAATCTAAAACACAGCACCATGCAAGCTGCTGTGAAGAAAATTAGCTCCCAGACAATCTCAGTATTATCTAGAAATATAAAAACTGTGCTCCCAGAAAGTTTCATCCAGCCTTCTCATAAGAATCAAAAGATCTAACAATGGTTATGACTTTTAGTTTGCCTCAGTCTTATTGGCATGGTTTTGGTATTTCATGTGCACATGTGGATTGACCTTCTGTGTTCAAACTGTGATGCTCAAAGTCTGATACCTCAAAGGATTTGCCTAAAAGATTCCCTGTGCTCTACAAAGGTTACTCAATCTTCCATAGGTTTTTCTGGTCAGTAAGACACAGTATGTACCTTCACTCTTAACTGGGAATAGTCATGCAAGCAAGAATTATTTACATCACTGTAGGAGTATTTTACTACAGGAGASTTGAATTTGCCTTTGAAGGATATGATATCTCTATATATAGTTTAATGATATCCTGAGTTGTTGTTAGATTCATGCCATGGCATGTATGTTATTTAGTTCAGGTGAATCGTGGGASCTCAGATCCCTTTTGGAGAGAATGATCTTAATAGGTTTTAAGAAGTAATTTTTGTAAGCACCTGCGGATGTGTACACARTGACTAAGAAGCATTGTCTGCAGAACTCTTCCTGAGCCTTCTCCAGGGCCACCCATATTGCAAGTTGCACATAAATGTAAGCAAAATCTGTTCATGCTTCACTCTGGTTTGATGCAAGCAACTTTCAGCCCTGAGGCTGTTTGAACAGAGTGCTATATATGCATTCCTTGGGAGAGCAAAGTGTAAGATTGCACCCTCCATAGTAAATTGCCTTCAGTCTCTGCGTGTTCTCTCTGATTGCTACAAATGTGTTTATGTCCACTGAATTAATAAAAAGGATCTTCCACCCTGCGCCTTTGTCATTCTAGTGGTATGAAGTGATAGCAGTTTTGGAATGTGTTTTATTTTTTTTTTTGGTGCTATTTTAGCAGATTTGGGAAAGGTCTATGGAGATTGTTGGTTGATTGCTTTTGTTTCACAATTCACAGAGAGAGCAATCCATATTTATCTATTCTATATCTGCTGCTTCCATAGTATTTCTTGCATTATTGCTCAGCCAATGTAATGGCAGAGCAGTATCCTTCACCTGGTAATTTTTCTTCTCTTAAGAAAACATATAGGAGGGAAGGCATTTTTCAGGAATGAATGGGTCAGTATTTCACTTAAGTCTTATTTTCTGTATTTTTGATTCCTTCCCCCTCCGATCCCCACAGAAAATCATGAATGTCTGTCTATTAGTGTCATGCTGTGCCTCAAACTCTGAGGAAGACCAGGCACTGTTCACTTCTTTTCTCCCATGTGTCCTGGACAGAGCAGCCTTCATAAGATACTAGGAATTTTCTCAAAATGCTCCTAATGGTGTGTTTTATTTTTATTTTTTTYCCCCTCAGTGATCTGAAGAAGAAATACAACATAACAGCAATTCCTAAACTGGTGATTGTGAAACAAACTGGAGAAGTCATTACTGACAAGGGAAGAAAACAGATCAGAGACAAAGGGCTATCCTGTTTTCGGAACTGGCTTGAGGGTGCAGATATCTTTCAAAATTTTTCTAGCTAAAATGTTGACGCATGAGAGCAAGAAAAAGCATCGTGGAAACTTAGTAGAGCTCTAAAAAACTCTTGTTCTGTTAAGAATGTGAAGAGTAAGGCTTATTTATTTATCTTTGCGTGTAAACAAATTTTGGTTTTGACTTGAAGACCAGCTATTCCAGTGTCATAAAATGCAATAATCGTCTTGTTTGTATTGTTCTATCTGCTGCATTCAGTATGAACCAAAGCATTCCAAATAATACTGAAGAACTTCAGGAGAATAGGCTGCTTAGACAGTAATACAAAACTGTGAAATCTATGCAAACACCTAGTTTGCAAAGTCGATACAGTAAAAATAAATGCAAAAGCCCWATTTACTTGATGACATTTTTTTCCAGATGATTAGAACATTTGATTAAGAAATGAAATTGTTTGCTTTAATAAATAACTGTTTACGAAATATGTGTCATGTATTTTCTTTATCTACCTTAACAAGAGAACTAGAAAATGTCATTACTTTTAAATAGAACACATTTGTTTGTCTGAAGAAATATTATTCTACTTAATTTACTTTTTGTGAGATTTATTTATATTTATTTGTAGTTCYGCTCAGTTTTCCTTACCCCTGGATTTTAAAACTTGGCCCTCTAAGTTAAGTTTAGGATTGGAACTAGATGGTCTTTAAGGTCTTTTTCCCAAACAAGCCATTCTATGGTTCTGTATTGTTAGCTCACAAGTCAACGTCAGGTCAGGTTCAGAAGTTGTTTTCCATCTTTTCTTTTGCCCAAATGTGTGGAAGCAAACATAAAAAATTATACCAGGTCTCTTTGATGAATGCTCACATGGTATCTAAAGAACTTGATTTTCTGTCTTTGCRGTCTTCCTGATTGGGGTCCCAGCTCAGACACCCATGCAATTAATGAACCAAAAAAAMCCCTCTTCCCATGAAAGCCAAATGTTTGTTAATTAGAATTTAAACACTTCAACGAAGTTATTATTGGTCCAATTACAAGCACTTGTGTTACTAACWCTTGAAGTTTGTTTTACTCAATTTGGAGTCAAAGAACTTGCTTCCATTGATTTTAGCACTTCAGCRGTGTCTACTGTCCCACCAAATCTTCCTGACCCCAAAAGGGTCACAGGTCCATAACTACACCCAGAATTCCAATTTCCTGTCTGTCTCCAGGGCTATGTGCACTAGTGTGGAGACATTTCACTGAGGCTTCAGTAAGAAATAGGAAGGAATAAGGCATCCTTCCTTATTGCATTCAACAAGATATTGCCCATTTTTAGTAAATGATTTATGGATCAACACATGCTAGAATTGCTTAAGAAACAATGATGTTTAATTTGTTGTAGACTTTGTGAAGAATTACTTTACTAGGAAAAATGATAAAGGATTGTCAGTTGATACTTCATGAATTGATAAATAACCAGACTCTTGTAGGGACTGGCTTGCTGCAGGTGAATGCTGCTGATTCCCTGGAATGTGGTTGTTCTACAAGCTGTTCTTTGTGTGCCTGTGCTTGAATGATTAACACTTAAGCCTTGTTTGGTAGCTTGCTACATCCTTTCTGCAGTCATTTTCTTACTGACATCCATAGCTGTCTCCCTTGTTTGTTGAGATACATTCACCTTAACATGAGAAAACTTAGCAAAGAGATTTAATGTGTGTGAATAATAATGTCAGTTAATAATAAATCTGTGTCATTTTGTTGTAATGGAGGAAAAAAGTTCCCTAACGAGTGGGAAGGATATATGTAAAAAGTCTCGTGTGTAGGTCAAAAAGCAAGTATTCCAGAAAAACTGATTTTGAAATGAAAAATAAAAGCTCTAGAAAGTTTTCAGCAGAGTTGTGAGTTCTGAGCATCTTATAGATATTTTCAAAATTACATCTGGGCACACCAYGGACAATTTCTAATTTTTGCCATCTCGTCATATAAATAGTACTTTTTATCCATTTCTAATGAATACTAAGCTCCTTAGTGAATTTTTTGTGCAAGTGAGATGTAAGTACTGCTGGCTGTTCTCAGACCACCTRATGCAGATATATTTCAAATATGAGATGAGAAAATAATAACAGAAGTGTTTCCAAAAGTTTTAAAATATGTTGCCCAAATGTGGAATAATTTATGTAACAAAAATATCCCCTGCAAGCCATCACCAGGTATCAGGTGTTACTTCAGCCCAGACAGGTTGGTTCATTGCTTGTCTATATGCACGTATATGAAAGAACTCAGTATTTTATAGCTGAGTTAGGGTTAGGCCTTTCGAATAATTGACACCAATTCAGTAACACAAGTTCAAAGCAAGATTCAGCTAGGAATTAATAATGATAGGAAAAAGATATGGACTGTAAAAAATACTTGGTTTGCCTTCAGTCGAGGAGTGTTGGTTTTGTACATCAGTGTTTGGAAGCCCAGAAAATTTGTTTTCCTTGTCAGTGCTAAAATAATCCATGTTTTACCTAGATGAAGTATTGGGCAGTGGAAAATATTTTCTTATTAGCAGTACCATGCTAAATTAGGGAAGTGAATCTTAGTGGGTCAGCTGCAAGGCTTATTATTACTGGCACAGTGTGTCTATTAAAAATGGAACTTACCAGTGTATTAATCTTTGAATTTGCTGATTTCTTCCTTTAAGTTTGTCAAATTCTTTCTCTACTCACTTTCTCAAGTCATCACAGTGATGACTTTCTACCCTCTATCTTTGTCACAGTTACCTTGAATATTAGTGAATACTGGTACTTTTTCAGTGGAGGGGGGAAGAAAAACTTGTCTTTAAAAAAATAAATAGATAATAGCTTAGTGATACTTATTGATGCTGCACATTATTAAAGGACTCAACTAAAAATCAAGTATAAAATTAGGAGGTGGAGCATCCTTCAAACATCCTTGTACTGGACAAGATATTGCCCATTATTAGTAAATGATTTATGGATCAATATATGCTAGAATTGCCTAAGAACCAATGGTTTCATTTATTGTAGATTTTGTGGAGAATTACTTTACTAGGAAAGATGGCAAGGACTGTAGGTTGATACTTCAAGAACTGATAAATAACCAGACTCCTGTAGGGACTGGTTTGCTGCAGCTGAATGCTGCAGGTTCTCCTGTGACTCTCTTCTTTTAGAAAGAGGCAAAGCAGGCTGGAGGCAGATTCAGACCTGAAATAAACATTATCAGAAAGGCAATGAACATGTTCTTCTTTCTCAGTCTTTCATTCCTATGATATTTCACCCTGTTACCCAAAAAGCATTCCTTCTTCCTCCTGCAGAGCTGCTGTTGTCAAACTTCAATAGTTCTATTCCTTTGCAATATTGTCAAATAAGTCAAATATTTTTATTAGTAGAATTTTTAAAGGCAAGATTGCTCAGCAGTCCCGTGCATTTTGAAAGGGACAACAGTACTATATACTTAATATGAAAAATTTTCAAGGATAATTCTCTTCCTCATTGGTCTTTAAAATGCAAAAAAAACACTGCCATCCTGCCCCCACCAAAACCACCTTATCTCTGTTAACACTATAGATTCATTTTCAATTCTTCATTTTTCATTCTTTCTGAGTTAGGGTCACAAGAAGTCTTCCAGCCTTAATCATCAGAACTGGCTCCCTGGTGAATACTCTTTACTGCAGGAATATTTTTAATTTGCTGGTGCCAAAATCTTGGCTTTCTCTGAGGTATATTTCATGTATATGCTGTGTTTTAATGAATAAAGTCATCTGTGCTGTAMAAAAAAAAAAAAATCTTATTTGTGTCTCATATTTCTCTTTTAGTGTCATTGAAATAGAATTGGTTTAGATATCAAATCAGTATCTGACACTAATCAACAATACAAAATTATTTTGTCTTTGGGCTGAGGGCTCTTCATTTATAGAGACCCTCAAAACTGAATAGTGAAACAGTTGAAAGGAAGGGATTTGTGACCAACTTAAGTTTGCTTTCCTTTCACTCAATGGCCACTGGAATAGGTCTCTGTGGTTTGCAGAAAAAGGCTCTAAACCAAAAGTAACTTGGAAAAATTGTCATTGTCTGCCTACTGTTGCTTGAATGTTGTTTGGCAGCAGCTCTCTTGCCCTACTACTGCTGCCACTTGACTTTTGGAAGAACACAGAACAGGCAGAAGTGCTGAATTATTCTAACACCTCTCTTGAGTTAAATCTAATGCCTCATGTGCATGCCTGAAGATCAC
Organism: Malurus melanocephalus; assembly: GCF_030028575.1. NCBI lineage: Eukaryota > Metazoa > Chordata > Aves > Passeriformes > Maluridae > Malurus > Malurus melanocephalus. The sequence goes on from NW_026623247.1 coordinate 2,115,192, forward strand.
ATTTCAGTCCTTTTTCTTCATGAAGTTAAGCTTGCTTGTGACTAAAGGTTAACAGCCTTTACCTGTCTGTGGATGAAATAGAAAGTGCCAAGTAGAAAATGCCAAGATTGTTCTTTTCTGTGCCTTACATAGGAAAAAAGAGTTCATGGATCTAGTTACAGAGTTTCAGGTCATTCTCATTTGTGCTTAACATTTAGCTGGTAATAAAATAGTCTGTCATTAGATCTAGCCACTAAAACCTTGAGTAGCCAGAATGCACTTAAAATAGAAAAAAACAAGTGAAGTTATCTTTACAAAAGATTACATTAAAAAGAGCGTATTAATCTGAATCATTAATTTCATGGAAGGTTGCATTTTCCTTTCACATTTTATCCAAGACAGGATTCTCATGTTTTGACCAAGTATGAAAGAGCTGAGTTTCTTTGCTCCAAGTGGTGTTGCTGCACCTCAGGCTGCCACTTTTACCTGTGTGATCTGCAGCTCAGCTCTTCCCTAACAGAACACACTGCTGTGGTTGGCAGTCACCTTTCCACCCACAAGATTTGTGAAGTGCTGCATGGCTCTCTCTACTGCGAACCTTTTCTCATTCCCATAAAGTCAGGTCTTGKAATAAAAAGTGAAGGTCCTTGGATATGTCACGTCAGATACCTGGGGTGCTTAGGGCAATGTCATATTTCCAATTTATCACTTGTGTAGAGCATAAATTGTGGCTGCTTTGACTATCAAGCACAGTTGTATGATACGTATTAAACTATAGAACAGCTAGGAAGTTTTCTCTCCTCTTCTTTCCAGCTTKTATGTCGCCATTAAATACAAAGCATCCTTTAAAGAGGTGGGGTCTGAAGAAGTTATTTAATAATATGTGCAYAAATGTGTTAATCTGTCTTTATTCATCTAAACACTTTGAGATTTTGGGCTGAAGAATAAAGTTCTAAAGTAGGTACTTGGAAATACCATGAAATACTGTAATGCTATTTTGATGAACAGTTTTAATACTAACTTAACCTTTCGCTTTTCATCTCAGCTGAGAGAACATACCAAATATAAAGTAGCTATTCCTGCAGTGTGAGTTAAATCTAGACTCAAACAGGTGTTCTTCAGAACACAAGTAGTAGTTGGTACATACATGACAGATTTTTTTTTTTTTTTGCTTTCCATACTATTTCCACCCAGTTTTGCAATTTGTACAGCTGGGTTTTTTTTTTGTCACCAGACACTGAAAAGACTATGATTGTTACATGTTCYCTCTGCAGGAAATATTCATAAAAGGGAAACCCTAATTTTTTTTCTGTTGGTTTCCATGAAGATGGACATATAAATGACCAAAACCAAACAGAAACTGTTTTAAGTTTCTCTTTCTACCTTCTCTAAATTTCCCTGGATCAAATTCAGTGATTAATCTCATGACTGTCCAGTATTAAGATACTCTATCAGTGTCAGCTGAAGAAGCTGCTACAGAAAATTGTTTTTCTATTAAAAAAAAAAAAAAAAAAAAATCCTGCATTTAAACTCAGTGGTACAGCTCCAAAGAAATACGTCAAGGAGAATTTGAAGTAACTTAGGAGTGTTCCTACCTAGACTTTTCCCTGGATAGGAACTGAGATGTGAGCCCTAACTCAAACAGATAAATCTTGCAGGCAGGTTGCAAACAGATACAAGCACTGTCCTGGAAATGTTTGTACTAGCTGTTCCAGTAACTCTGCCTACTTGCACCTTAGGACATTGACAAATCAATGGATTCTTAGAATGGTAAACAACCATTTTGCATAGGCAGTAGCAAAACCTCCCCAGCCCTTCTTGTACAAATAACCTGAAATGCTTGCACAGGGCATTGAATAACATATTTTTCAGAGATTGMTTTTTTCCAAGTATAACATCAGGGTACATTTCCCATGCAAACATAACATTCACCAGTATTGTTTTGCTTAGATCAAAATTATTTCCAAAGGAAATTATTTTGCTCAGATAAGTAGGGCTTTGTCCCAGAATAAAGCTGTTTACTGAGATTCTCTGCTTTGGTAGCAGCTTCAGTTTTGTTTTGAAGGGCAGTCCGGTTTCTAGCAGGACTGTCAGAGTTATAAGATCTCTTCAGCAGATAGCATGCCTGCTTAAACAAAGAAGAGGATGTTTTCAGACATGTTTCCTTAATGCAGAAAACCACTGGTTATGCTTATATACCACTTTGAAATTAGTAGCAATATTGTCAGCTTCAAATGGTCCGTTGGGGTTTATCATCTCTCTTTTCACTGTGCAAGTGACAGTCTGCTCCTGGTTTCTCCCAGTACAATGTATAATACCACACTGAATGCCATCTCTGAAGACTGAGATGTTTGAAGGGTGCTCTGGACCTCCAAGTGAGCTGATGCAATGCCCATGCATCCACATTTTGTGATCCTGTGCACTATATACACCGGAATGAAGCTGTATCTTGCTGGCATCACCAAAACAAAATTCCATTATCTCATCTAGATTCCTCATCTGTACAACTTCCTAAAGCATCTTTCATATAGTCCTATTTGGTGATGAGAGCAGAGACTGAAGGGGCAGCAATGAGGATGAGTTGAGACCTTGTTTGTACCCTGGGGTCCCAGTCCTGCCTTGCTCATCAACACTGGTGCTCTGCTCCCTGGATCCTCATTAAGTGCTGCAGCTACTTGTGCTTGTGAAGAGTTTGAGAGTTTTTACTGATGCCTTAATTAATGCCTATCACCAGCAGAGTATTCACATTAGCAGTATTCCCATTTAAATTTGAAGTTGACACATTATCACCTCCTCCAAGAGAAATTTAAACAATTGCACATTTAAGATCACACAAGAATTTGAGTGTATGGAGGATTTTACTCTGCATAGTGCAGGAGAAATCAGCTGCAGAGACCAAGGCAGAAGTGTCTCACATGTGAAAAGAACAAAGACAGCACTAAATGCTTGATGTGGAAGTAGCTCTAATACAATGAAAAAGTTTGTGAAGTTGTGGGATTCGGCTGGAACAAGTGTGGGGTCATGACAGTCAAATTCTCTTATATTTGTTTCAGTTATCCTGCATTCAAAATGGAATTGCTTTATTTAAAAATGAACAAGATGGACCAAAACAAATCCATCTCCAAACTCTTCAATTAGATGGCAATAAACTACAAAACTTCAAACCTTTGACTTTCTGCTCAAGTGGACAGAATAAGTAAAAACTGTCTGAATCTTCTACCAATGCCCAAAACTWAACACCTTTCTGGCAGGTATGAGGGGGCAGGCCTTGGCATGATCAAAATTGGGTTAAGGACCCAGCAGCATCACAAGTGATAGATGGAGAAGCTGGACAGAGGTATGTGAGTTCACAAGGCTGCAGTTTCTGGGTGATCAGCAAGAAATGGGTACATCTGCTGAAACACAGTTCCCTTCTGTACAGGTGCTGCTGCCCTGACATATCCACACCCTTCACAGAGCAGTTTATATCTGCTKTAAATCTATGTGAACCCCAGCAGTGTTGTGTTTTGTCATGGTTTGTACTGACAGAGAGCTCAAGCTCTTTCTCCTTTCTGTCCTATAGCTGTAGATACAACCTTCTGCCTGACCAGAATCCGTGTGTTTGCACTGTGACAGGTATTTTGTGTGAGAACGCACTAAAGTACAATGCCTATGCCACTTCTTAGTGATTTATGTTCTGTTGTACTTAAAGCTTGGAAATTTCCAACCACATGATTTCAACTCTTCAAGTCCCTGCAGAATGATTCTTGCTCACAAATTGAGCTGTGGTTTGTAATCTGCTTACTACATTTGTTTTTGGAAAGTCCTGATGTGCTTGCCCTTTGAAAGAAGACTATTAGTTTAAGGTATTTATTTTCAGTCTCATCTTAGGRCATCCTTATCTAGTCATCAGATGCCGAAACACAATATGCTATATAAAATAGAGGGCTCTAGAAGCTATGTTAGAAAATATTTATTGCATCTGTGAGAGCTTAAAAAGAAAAGAAGTAGATGGGACCATCAAGTTCAGTTGGTTATGCCACTTTTGTAAGAATATTTTCAGCTGCACTTAGTGGCAGACTGTACTTATTGACAAATAATTTGTCACTGTACTCCAGCTACRCTTCAAGAAGATAATCCAGTGTTTCTGGGATTCCAGAAGTGTTCTTGTCTCTTTCAGGAGGCTGGTGCAATTATCATGCCAGATAGAGCCCAGGTGATTATTGAAGTGGAACATGGGTGGGTCTCTTCTCAAAATAGAGAGGGAGTGGGTGTTTGAGAGCTATGCAAGCTAGCAAGAGGCACAGCCATCGACAGCTCCTCACTAGGAGGGAGAGAGGAAAGGGGGAACACATATTAACCTGGAGCTGCTGTCAGCCTGGCTTAGTCCCTTTCCAGGCAAGGTGAAGGAGCAAAAAGATTGTAAAACTCTATTTGTTACATCCTCCCTCTCCTTACTCCTTGCTAAGCCCATACTGGGAAACCGCTCCTGTTCAGCTGTCCTAAGRTGCTCAGATTCCTCTCTGAACACTCAAATGTTTTATCTAAGGAAGAGATTCTCAGTTCCTGAGGACTCAGGAAAAAAGTCTATTTATATCTCACCAAGTGTCACAGCCCACTAAACACAGGTTAGGAGTTAAATTCAGTTAACACAGGGGTTATCCGTGGAACAGTAGTCACCTGCTGGTTTTCAGCATAAACCTTTTATTTTTCCACTTGTTTGTCCAATCTTTAYTTATGACTCTTCTGCCTAACATTTTGGACTGAAGTACACTAGTTTCTAAAGTTTTGTGCATTAGTAAGAAAAAAAATCTTCTAGCAGACTTTATTTGTATTCCCTGTAAATTGCAATGCATGTTAAAAAAAACATAAATTCCTTTTTTTAAGAAATGAATGCACAAAATTGGGCCAGTGAGTTACAGTCTGAAAGTTAAGATGGAAAATTAAGTTACAAATTCAAGGTCTGTGTAAGTATGTCCAATTCAAATAGGCAGAACTGTCGTATTGATACCAGCTGACCACTCCAGAAAGAGAACATTTTGAAGCACACAAAAGCTAAGCTGTCCAACAGTATACTTCTTTAAGACTTAAATTGCTGTGTAGCATCTTGAAAATAAATGTGAAACAGCTGGTGATTGACCGTGAATAATTAAGAAATAAGAAAGCAAAGGGGCCTGTTGATCAGACAGGTAAGCATTTCTAGTTCTTATCAGCTACCCACGTTGGGTCAGCAGCTAAGAAATACACAACCTAAAACAAAAAAAAAATTAAAAAAATTGGTCATCYTTCTCCTGTGTTGATTTTATGTTTATGTTCATTAGGTTTTTTTATCAAAGTTCCACTCTTACTGGTTTTATTCCTGACACACATCACACCATGAATTCCTCTATCTTTGAGCATGCTTGGAAAAACAAGCTCTTACTTATGGATCTATTTTATTGAAAAGAGAATATGGACTCACAAAACTTGCACCTTATTTTGGCTTTCTGAAATTTAAAAAAGGCTCAAAACTCATGTCACTAGGTTTTTAACAGTCTTTTAACTAGGTTTTTAACAGTCTTGAAACACAAAACCTTTGCTTCTATTTAAATTAATTTAACATATAATATTTTTTATTCACTCCCCTCTTTTCTTTCTGGTTCAGAGGGTGAGATAACACATTATTAGTTACAGGCATGTCTGAAACTGCAGGGAGTGCTCCAGAAGTCAGTCCACTGTCTCAGGCAGGTAATTCTCTCCAAAGAAAAACTGAATCACATCCATACACATCCCTGCAATGCACAAATCTCCAAATGAGACCAGACAGATTCTTGAAGAGAAATTCTCCCTTATGCTWAAACAAGGTGCCTTGCCCATTTAAATCAAATTTATTTCTAAAAATAGGATTTAAGTGAGGTTTAAATAATTGGAGAAAGATTTTCAGCACAGAACAGAAATTTCTATTTCTCCCTGACACTGATCTCACCACAACCATTACACTGATCTCCAGGGACACAATTTTCTCAGCTTACACCCTGCTTCTCTCTGAGAACATTTCTGGAATTTATATAAACATTAAATATAATTTGAGATGAAACTAAATTTTAAAAATAGGTCCTATTATGTAGCAAAGTAACTGTTATTTCCCATGTAAAATGTACTAGCATAAGCATTTTGATCAGCATGCTCAGAAATTATGATTCTTATAATTGAATATTGCAAGTGTGGAACAGCAATATTCTTGCATAATTTTGTACCAGGTGGAAATCTGGAGCTGTGTTGCTATAGACTAAAATAAAAGCAAAAGCAAATTGATGGAAGTAMCAATGATGAGAAGCAGAATGCTTTTTCTCTTCAGACCCATAACTGCAAAAATAAATGGAAGGGCATTGTTTTTGGTATGAAACCAAGAAACAGATTCACAAATAGAAACTAGTAAGCACAAGAAAAACAGCAGACTCCAGATCAGATTTTTAAGCTTTGTCTCCTGGCCTCCAATTAAACAGTGGGATTTGCCCACTAGGAAATGTGATCTGTTATGAGAAGCAATGAAGCAATTGTTGTTTTAGTTTAGGCTTGTAAAACAAGACTTTCCTTCCAAATATTAGCATCTATAAAGCTGTAAACTGGTCAGGGAAATGCTGGCTTAAAAGTTTCACAAGCAAACATTTCACAAGCAGAAAGTGGTTAAGGCATTCTGCTTTTAAAAACATTTTGACAGATTATGTCATTACCCAGCTTCAGGGAAGGCAAGGCGATGGCTAAAGGCAGAATTATTTTCTTTGTGTGACTGTTTGTTTTGACTTTCTTCTCTTGTAGATGAATCTGCCTGAATTTTCTGGAACTGTTAAACCAAGTAATTTTTTCTCAAACACTGAATTTAATGAAAGATGGTGAGCATTCTTTGCTCTTTGGTCATTGACTGTATTTAAAATGTCCTAATCCTCTTTCCTTAAATTTTGCTGAAATCTAACTCTCAGTGGAAGGGTTTATTTGATGCTAAAATTTAATAATAGTGGCTCTCTGGTCACATCCACCCAGATTTCACCATTATCAAAACACCAGTCATCCCAACAGTCCTGGGAAGGAGCTGATATGATCTATATTAGTTTTACTGACAGGGAAAACAAGACATAATGAAAGTGTCTGGAAAAGTTGCCTGTGAATTTTGTAGCAGYGCCAGGACCTGAACACACATCGTGGTGTGATTTGATTCCTAAGACAATGGTTACCAAACTCTGGCTGTGGACTCATTGCACAATTGTGGTAAATAGCTTACACATAACTCACAAAACCATACTGCCTTTAGAATGTTTTCAGTCAGAAAAGTTGGTTGTAACAGACTGTGAGAAGTTATGCGATCTTAATCYGAAACATTTGGAAAGAACAACATTTTCCTGTGAGAATGAAACAATATAGGCAAAAGGCAGGTAGCTTTAGTTGTTAAATAAGTTTGAACCTTCACGTATCTGTATTTTTCTCTCCAGAGAATTAGGAATGAAAAATGCCTTCATAACAAGATGTGTTAATTACATTCTCACACCACCAAATGCACATCTATCCTAAAAGAGAAAAAGGGGGGAAAAAAGACAAATACTTACTCTAAGAAAAATTATATAGCTGCAGTATATGAAAAGATCATTTACTCTGAGAAAAAAATGATCAATTTCCATAATACATATGACACTAAACGTAATGTAGAACTTGGGAATGATGCGTAGTCACTRCAGGCACCTTCTAAGCCCATTTAAAGAGACAGGAGTACTGGATGGCTGTCTTGAAGACACACTTAAATACTCTTGGGTTCTGGCTGAAGCATCCATTATTTTAGGACATTTTCTCCTCTCCTGCTCTCAGTGTCATGCTCAGGCAGATTTTTGGTAACATCAGTTGATGCCTGTGGTTTTTAACCTCTGTGAAWTATGGAGCCAGAGTGGTTGTGTGGGAGGGAGAGCAGCAGCACCTGTGCCAGCAGAGCAGGAAGAGCTGAGCAGCTCTGGACAGAGATCTTAGGCTGGGGTGAAAAGGTGAGGGAAGATGGGCAGCTCGAGATGAGGAATTTAGGGAGACATCTGGAAACAACTGGGATCATCCAGAGTGGACAGTGTCTGGGTGGGCAGTTTGAGGGTGGGCAGTTCCAGGGTGGGCAATTCAAGGGTGGACAGGGCCCTRGGCATTGCGCTGCTCCTCGTTCTGMCGGGGATTAACKCCACCCCAAACCCAGATACTRGTTTGCTCTCTTCAGCATGACACCTCTCCTTTGGCTGAGCTCTGGAAATTGTATCCAAACCGACCTGAAACAATTCCTCTTGATCATAAGTTTAATCCARCTGGCTTTATCTACAGATACATGATTGGTACCATTACTCACTCTTTAAACACTTTATCCATGCAATATACAACACAGTAAAGTTAGCTTTTTTGAAAAAGCTTGCCTTCTTCGCTATTGTGTTATCCTGAAAGGCAAGCTCACTGGTTTCTTTCTGTGTACACTGGTCAGTCAGAGTCCTCTTATTGCCCATCCCTCCTTTACAAGAGCCAGCTGAATCTTCAAAGCACAATTTGTTGCATGATCAAGGTATGGCTTGYTCTGTCATCGTGTGTCCTCCATCCCAAGTGACTTGAAATTGACACGGTTTGAACAACGAGTTTGAGAGAGTAAGATTTTACTTTCGTTGCAGTTCCTTCCCACATTTATGCACGCATGGACACTTACACATATGAAAATATGTATATGGAGAATAGAAGAAAAGCAAACCATTCTAAAAACAGAACATTTCTCGTTTAGTTTATTCCTGGKTAGTTTCACTGTGCTTCTTAACAGYTGCTCTCCATAAAGGATGGCAAGAGCTGGGAATATTTTTCTTCTGTATTATTAATGCTTAATATTTTAGCAGGCATTCTTGTTATAACAATCCTGTAGACGCTCTTTTCAGCGACACACCTGTCAGCCCATGTGCCTCGTTCATCAATAGATCTTGAAATTGTCCTGCATTTTTGCCACCACAACCATGTTGACTTCAGAAACATATCTGGGCACAGATAATGCACCACTTTCCTTAGAGCAAAACCAAGCAAGGCYGTCCTCAGCCTTCCTGTCCTCAGTGTGTCCCCTCCTTCTTGTTTTTGCTCACTCTCCTTCACCCTCAGTTTAACAGATGAGTCGTTCATCTTTTACAAAGTTCTCTGAAGAGATCTGGGCAAAAATCAAAGCCAGTTTTCTTTAGATAATGTAACTCCTCAGGACAGACCATTTTTAATGTCCACAACCACCATGGCTGGACAGTCACTCACTCTGTAACACATATTTTCAACACAGTCCATGACTAGTTTATAAATCCTCTGAAATTAACCCTMAATCACCTCCATCCCACCATTCGCTACAGCATGAATTATACTTTTAGGAGATAAGATCTGAACTGCTTGGTGCCAGAAGGGGTATTTTTAAAGCAAAGCAGTCTTAGCAAGATTTGACTCTYAGTAGTGCAGCTCTGTGTCATGGCTCTCAGGCTAAAACGCCAAAAAGTGGCGCTGTTATTTCAGTAAAGAGAATCCTGACCTTAAGTATATCTGGCTTTTTAAAGGAGTGCCTCTAAGCCTCAAAGTTATAGCCGTAGACAGCACGGTGAATTTTTTAATAAAGATTTAATCCCAGTGCTGTAGCACGCTACAGATTCTCAACTCTGCGTGACCTGAGCATATGGAACGAAAATATCAAGAGATTTAAGCGCCTGCTGCAATGAGACTCGCCGGATTAACAAACATTGCTTGCATCAGCCGGCTGGAGCTTTTCCCCTTTCCATTTCAGCCTTTTCCCACGAGAGGGCAATGTCATCCCTGTTTTCCATCCTTCGGCAGCAGAGCACATCCAGCGCTTTGCCAGCCTGCACACTGCCCCCTCTGCTGACCGATCCGCGCTCCGTTTGCTGCGTTGCTGCATCGACACATCTGTTCAACAYCGCGATTATTAATCTGCAGTGACCGGACTACCACTTGTTGGCAAAGGGAAGAGTAGCAAGTGGCAGACTGTTCTCTGGCAAAGGCGCTGTRAGCCCCAAAGTCATCTGTCACTGCGTGAGCCCTGAACGTGTATGCTCCTCTGAAATATTATAATTTACTTTCTATATCAGTTTATAAGAGAAAACAGATTCAGACTTTGGTGCAGGCCGGCTRTCCTTAAGCAGATGAACAGGAGCTGTGGTTTTGTGTAATTGTTACCGAACGAGAGCTGTGGGGGGAAAAGGTTGTGAGGAAGGAGAGGAATTACAGTTCAGTGACTTGGCAAATCATCAGTGCACGGGAACACACTTACATAAATTGTCCTGTGATCCAATCTCGTATTTCAATAATCTGCTAAAAGTGTTCTTCATATGCAACAGGAACAAACTTGTGTTTGCTGCTCTGTACCTTAGGTGAGTCACTCCTGCCCTACCCCTTCACCCTGCAACTGTCTGCTTAAAAATGCAGTCTTTACAGCTGGTTTTTGTTCTTTTTGCCTTTACAGGCAGACAGGACAAGCTAGCAACATCATCCATCCTGGTGATACCAGTTGTTTTACCATCTGGTGTGTCAGCAGTGCAAGCACAATATTGCAACATCCAACTCCTCCACAGCATTCTCTCTTCACCACAGCAGCAGGGAAGACAAATGGTATTCCAGAAGAAATACCTCAGCAGAAATCCATGCCAGRGCCACATCTCTCAGTCTCACAGGAAGCCTTTAATATCTTTCAGGACTGAGTCTACATGAATTATCCAAGTGAGTGTGTGTCATGTCCAGGGCTAGGTGTCAAATCCTTGGCCTCCAGGCCCTCTGTTTTGACACAGCCYATTCAGAAAGAAACTCTAGACACTGGTAAGTCTTCAGAACTGCAGCTCGTGAGGCTTACACAATCCTTCCTCCACTCAAAGCATGCATGCATGCTAYAAGTGTTAAACCCCTAATATCAAGGGGAGGGGGTAGGGGGAAGGAACAATTTCAGTTTGAGTTACATTATTCWTATTATTTTAATTGACTTACACCTTTTTAAATAGTCAAAAATAGCTCTCCAAAGCTATTTGAGAGAAAGTACTACAATCGGACTAACGTATTTTTCGCTGAGATATATTTTTGATTTGGAATTTCAGGGGTCAGAAAATTCAGACTGCTGATGTTTTGAAAACGTTCCTGTGGATGCCTTTTCTGCATTCCTCCCGCCAGTGTAGATCATGTCAATTCGGTGCCTCTTGGCTGGTGTGAGTATTCATGAGCAGTGGTGATGCTCTCTGAAGCATTCAGTTGCTCCTGGAGATGTGTGATGGAAAAGGAACACTGTTGCCTACTATGAGTAATAAACACTCCATGGTCTCTTTTGCCTGCTTCCTGATTTCCATTGTCTGAACATCATTCTGGACTCTTCCAGAGTTTCTTCTGCTACCTAAATGGTGGAAAAGGATTGGAAGAGGGTCACAAACATCCATACAGCTCATGTTGCAATTGCCATTTGTCTCCTCTCTTGGTTTATCCAGAGGTTACTTGTTAGTTTAGTTCTCCAGTGTGGTAGAAGAGCCTTTACCATATTTACAGAGCAATTTTTTCCTCCTTTTTTCCCCCCTTGCTTTGCTTTTGGAAATATTTTGAGTGATATGCATATTAAAAAAATTGCAAAGTTTATTTTTCTGCCACTTAAGTGCAGCAACTCAGTTGCTTATCAGTTTCACTTTTTGTCTAGGTACAGCCTTAAAAGGGCAGCAGTTAAATACGGTTCTAGCTSAACAAGCTGAATAATCTCTCAGCAGTGGAATACAGCCAAATTGAGKCAGGCAGTGACCTGGAGCTGGGCTGAGCTCAACTGTCCTGCATGGCACACAGCTCTGCAGGAGCAGGGCACCTTGGGCACAGATGCCATCCTTGTTCACTGACCCTCAAATCTTGCAGTTGGAATAAGCATGGCAAAGAACAAGAAGTGCATTTCAAAATTTTGTCCAGCTAAACTGAACCTTGTCTCTTACAAGATTTAACTAATTTTCTGTCCTTTGCAGTCTTGAAATTTTAACTGCAAAGTGCATGTTTGGGAATTAAAGCAAGTTGTTTCCACAGAGTGTGTATTCTGGTTTTTGGGACCCTGGTTCAGAGATTTGGGATATGTGAGACATCAGAAACAGATTTCCTTTTGCCCACAGAGAATTCAGTTTCAATAAATCCAGATTGCATTGCCCGTGTCATAAAAATATAGACCATAACATACATGATTATCACAGCCTGTCAGCTAGATAACATACATGATTATCACAGCCTGTCAGCTAGATTTGACAAGTCATGCTACTGTAATAGTATTTAAACAAGGAAACTGACTAGTCCAAATAGTGACACTGTGGTTTTTTTGAAAGGTTTTTAAACCACTGTCATTTTTCCAGACTGAATGGGCATGCTTTGAAACAGAACCTTTTGAAATGAACGCTAAATGCCCTTTGGAAAATAAAGCAGTTGGAATCAAATGGGTTTTTTTTTTTGTTTCTTTTTTTTTTATTATTTTTTAAATTGGATCCTGTGATTATTAAACTCTTGGTTGCTGAGAAAGAAAAGTAGACAAAGGTGTCAGTCACTCTTATTTGCACTCAGCTGATAGAAACTGACACATTTTCATTTTATCTTTCATGGATTTCAGCAGAGGAATTCAAGTGCACACTTTGTTCTTTTCTTTAAACAGAGAGCCTGGGAAAGAGTCAGTTTGAAAATAATGATTTAAAAAGAGGTGTATATATATATATATATATATATATATATATGTAAATCTCAAAAAGACAAATGGATTTGATGGGTCTGCAAATGCTGTATGTTGTTACAGTTTTACATTTCTGAAGTCTCTGAATTTTATTTGTCTTTTTTAATTACATCAGTATTTCTCTGAGAGTTTGAGAGAGAAAACCCGTGCACAGAATGAGACAATATGATAGAAGCTTTGTTTCTTTAGTTCATTTGCAGAGAAAAAAAAACCCCAAATATTTGTACAACAGGTCACTCAGCCTGCAGTGCTAAACTGCTGATTGTTACTGGTGCACTGGTGCCTACAAATGCAGCCATTATCCTTCACAAGCGACCTGCCAAAAGATTAAAGCCTTGTGATAGTCATAACTCACTGTTTTCCTATAGTGACAAGGGAGACAAGGCTGTTTCTTGCCAAATCCAAGTCCTGTCTGTCTCCTGTTTATCATGTCAGCTCCTAAAGCACCCCTGGTCGTTCCTTCCCATTCTTTTTACCCACTGCCCACTTCCTCTCCTTACAACAGGTGGGTTTTGCTGCACCAGAGGATATGTTCAGGATGCTCTTTGTCTTTCATAACCAGTAAGTGGTTACCTCTGGAGTGATGCAGAAGGCATGTCAGTGTCTGGGAGCTGTAATTGTGCTAGTTAGAATATTCCCTTTCTRCTGGGTGTCAGGTGGAAATGGTGGCAGCTGTGCACCTCAGAATGGCAAGCCACAGCACAACACTGGGTGAAAGTGGGTTGAGCACGACAGACAGTGCACGTAAGTTTAAATTAAAAAGCAATTTTCAATRGCTTGTCGTATTGACACTAAAAAGGAGATACTTGGTCATCAGAGGAGAAGTCTCATGCCACGTGCCACCAGAGGGGAGGGTGGAGCAGGCATCAGGTTCCTGGCAAAAAGAAAGCCAAACAACAGGACCCAGGGTAAAGGAGGTCTGGGCTTTAGGGCTTTTATTCATGAGGAATTCGTGCAGTGGGCTTAGCATGCAGGAGTGCACTCAAGAACCCCTCATAATGCAAGGTGCAGAACAATTCCTGGAAAAGGTCAATGTTTGGGAGAGGACTATTCTTTGTTGCATGCTTTGTGTGATGAGGATATTTTTATTTCCCTGCTTAGAGCTTGCAGTGGCGAATGCAATGCAATGAGCCATCCAAATTTCATTTGCAGTCTGTGGAACATGGATTGGATGGATTACRTCTAACAGTCAAAACCAACAGTTGATTGAGACTGAGATTAGTGTGACTAATTAGAGCACCATAATGATGTAAATGGCCTGCAAGATGAAGCCTCCACATTCTTATGGAGATTTGTTATTTTTGTGAATTGCACCATGCAAGCTCACAAAAAATACAGTGTGAATATAAGAAAGCTGCATCATGACCCTTACTATAACAMTGAAGTGCTGTTTTTGTTTCTCAGGGAGTTTTCACAGACAGCAGTGAGCTCACCATACTGCAGACTGTACGTTCTGCAGTCCATGCAGCACCCTCAGGTTTAAAGCTATGGCTGAAGTGGCATGAAAACTGTTTCCATCATGTATTATATATGTGTTTCAATATATAAAAAAAAACCCTTCACATATAGAGCCTGTCCTGTGACTGAAAAACAGTGAAACTCATGATCTCCTAAGGGAAAGCCGAATGAATCAGTGATGAGGAAAAGATACCCAAAGTCATACTGGTTTATTTTTCCACCAGTTTCTGGAATTCAMTTGCTCCGAGCCCTCGAACAAATCTTACAGGTCTGGTTTCCCAATAATTTAATGCAGATGATTTTTCTAAATTGAAAAATGCTCTGAAATAAGAGGATACTAAAAATATGTGGAAATCATCTTAGAAATCAAAGGTGACCTGTTGTTCCTCAGACACTCAGACATAATACTGTAGAAGCAGGCCTTACCATTTCCCATAGTTTAACATCACTAAGAATGTAATAGTGCTATGAAGGACTTTTCTTCTTTTTGTTTCACAGATTTTAACACCTTTTATTGCTCTCACTCCCCCAGACTTATTTTGAAGCTTCTGGCCTAGATGTGGTATAGTACCCTAATTTAAAATTAAAACAAGAAAGCTACAAAAAAAAACAAACCCTAATTTCAAAATGCACAGAATAATAATATCTGGACCCCATTGCCTTCTCTGTAATTTCAGATTGATGAAATTGAGACTGGGCAGTAAACTTTTTCTTAGGGATGAGTTCTCTAGTCAGCCATAGCCATGCTGTGTGATCCCAGCATTTGGAAATACGATTTCCTTGCTGCAGAGAGAGGGCTCTGTGCTCTCTCTCATTCCTTGGCTCCTGTGGAATGCATTCACTGCAGCAAGGGGAAGGTCCTGATGGTTGCTGAGGTACCCACTGGGAATGTGAAAGAGGTAACATTCTTGTTTTTTTCTCTACCTGACCAGAGGCTGCAGAGCTTTCTTCCTTTGTTGGGAAGTCTGTTCGAACAACCATTTTGCTCCAGAGTCATCATTCCCCTTCCCTTATCCGAGCTCCAGCTTTCTGCAGCCAGTCCCACCCTGGCAAGGGCAGCCTGCTCTGCACTGTGGGAGATGCTGTGGAGCTRCACATACAGACAGCCTTCCCCTAGAAACCCTAAGAGAACTGACCAGCATCCTTAATGACCATCTCCACATCTCCACTGGAATGCTGCTGACATGAAGAAAGCAAAAGAAACTTCCCTGCTCCAGCCTAGGCACAATGTGGTATTGTTTTAGGAGAAAAAGTGGGTAAGATGTTATTTCTTGCTGTTTTTAAGGAAGAATGAAAGAATTATTTCAACTGTGCTGTTTGATATTGGAACCATTCTTTCTCTGTAAGTACATTATTAAAATATATTGATAATGCCTGTGGCATGTTTTTCTTTTCCAACSGAGTGGAAAGGTGTGGGCCACACTTTCAAGGAATGTACTCTGACTGAAAGAATTGTGGTACATACATTGAACAACTGCCTGAGGGAATGCTGTAGGCTTGTGGCAAAATCAGGGTGAAGAGATTAGCTGGCAGTCTTTTAATTTTCAACTCATGTTACCTCAATATCTGTTCAAGGGTAAGAATGAGCTACTGCAAAGAACATTGGAGTAGTAAATTGTTCTCTTACGTTCTGGGTGTGAAACAACACACAAAATAGCAGCTGCTATTTGAAAAGGTTTGAAGAATTGATTAATCATTAATATCTCCAAGACACTGCCTCTGCCAGACACAATGTGATTCAATAATTTTCTTCATGCTGTGATTTTGAGACAGAAAGGCAAGCAGCACTAGGCTGGACGCACCTTTATTGAATGRCCAGATGGTGGTGCTCTCAAAGTGTCTCTAAACCTTCACGGCTCAGCTCTTACGAAGAGTTGAAATTGCGATTAACTGGCTGAAAGTCTTATTCCTTGAGAATTCAGGTAATTTTGAGAAAAACGAAAGTCACCAGAAAAGCCACAAAAGCTCTAGTGACTTTCAAGAATTATTGGCAACCCTAAGGTTAAACTTTGTGTCCTGATAGCCCATTTCACGTTTGGGAAGACTCACAGTAGGAAAATATTTTTTTTTTTTTTTCAGTGTTTCTGTGTTAGTTTTAGCATTGCAAAAAATGTTCCATGCTTAGATGATTCTTCTGAAAGAAGACATAAATTTAACAAGAAAATCACATCTGAAGTGGTGTATTTGGCTCTCAGACTACTCTTGTTTAAGAAAAAGAATCGGTAAGGCAATAGAGACTCAGGGCTTTGCACAGGTCATGCAATGAATCAGTGATTCGGCTGAGATAAGATGATTGACTCCCCTTTCCCTTTTTTTACCCCATATATTAGATCCCCCTGCCAGTACAAACAGTCTGCATAACTTGGTAAAGAGGTTAAAATGTCAGGTCGAGTTCACATTAAATTGCTTGAGCCACTTGYGGAATGTAAACTCTGTGATCAAGTTTGTATTTAACCAAAACTGCACAGCAAGCTACAGCTGCCTGATAGACACATGCCAGCAGTGTAGGTGGATCCTCTCATCTTCTGCTGGAACTTCTGAAGTGATTTACTATCTTCATATAACAGATGTGCTTCATTCTCATTAAAAATGTTAAACCTAATGCCTACATCAGGATTAGCTAACACGCAGCCCTGCTAAACAGGACTTGCTGGAGTRTGTAAAAATAAAACTACGTAATCAGCTACTGAGAATGATGAAGAAACAGTCGTGTTGTTCCTGCATTTCAGCATAATAATGAAACAATGCTCTGCAGGAAGATAAAGGGACACAGGGCATGCYCTGCTCTGAGGGGAAGGAATAACTACACCATGAACAAGCATTTCAAATCAATACAGCTCGAGTTCAGAGCAGCTAAGGCAGGGTGGCACTATAGTGCACATTACCTCCCCCAGGCATAATCTATCCCCAGATAAATTTGCTGCAAAAATAAGAACTAAATGCCTTAATTTCTGACCCTGTTACTTGCATTGTACTTTCTTTCTGCTAGGAAACATGTAATCTGTATTAAAAAACTAATCTCTGCCATCAAACTCCCAATCTGACAGGCAACAGAGACAGGTAAACAGCTGGAAAAGAGACTCTGGTTCTGTATTTCTTGCGAAGTCTGCTATCTTGTCAGTTAAGGATCAATCCCGCATTCGTGCCCCAAGCCCCTGCTATCCTCACTAATTAGCTCCCCACARTGAATCCCAGAGCAGGAGAGCTGAGGGAAAAGGCACACCCATGTCCAGGGTTGTACGTGGGCATATGCTGTAAAACACCCTGGGTGTCCAATGCTGCTGTGTCAAACACGTATGAGAAAATCCCTGAGTATTCATTTTGTTCAAAACTTTTTTTTTTTCTGTACAGCATTAGGTGAAAGGATATAAACCCATGTTCTCTTGCTCAATAAGAGACCGAGAGGCAAAGTTAGGTCTCTGTCTTGGAATTTTTTTTTCTCTCCCCTGATATCAGAAAGAGTTAAGAGTTTGTTTTTCTTCTTCACAAGAGCATTAAAACAAGATTTCTTCTACCTGACTGCCCTTTGTTTCCACAAGTAAGTCAGCCTCACCTGGGTCTCATCTTCGTCTTGACTACAAGTCTTACAGACACTGAGCAATTTTACAAACACACTCTTATCTCAGCTGGCTGGCTTTTTACATTTGGAAAGGAAAATAGTAAACCTTCGTAGTGGCTCTCAAAATGAAAGCAAAAAAGAAGACTCCCATAAAATTTCAAAGTAAGGAAAAGGAAGCCAATCTGATATGTAAAGTAGAACATCACCTTGCACTCCCACCCTTTCCTGTCTCAGAGCACCCTGGGAGAGTGGACGCTATTCTTTTCCTTTTCTGCCTTTCCCTTCCTCTGCATAGTCAGGCTGTTTTCAATTGCATAGCTGGAATGGCAATCCTCTTCCCTCAGTTATTTTTTCTCTTTCCTTCAGGCTTGGTTCAGAGCACATTTAAATTAAGACAGAGTMTTTTGTGTTTGACATAGTGAGTCTGTGTCAGCAAAATTGGTCTCCAGCAAGATGTTGTGACACCAGGAGTAAATCACTCCTTGAAACACTTCTGAGAAAAAGAGACTGTCAGTTTATGACTAGTTTACACTTAAGGCTTTCATTTGGATGTTTGAAAGTACCTTTTATTTCTTGAAAAAATGCAATAATTTCCAAACAGCAGGACTTTTTCTTACTAATATAATTAGAAGTAACCACCCCGTTTAAACCTGCAACTAGACCCCAGTAAAACACAGTAAATAAACTAATGAGAAATTGGAATTTTTCACCCATGCAAACATCAAGGCTCTTTTATGTCAGACAGCTTGTTTCACAWCCAGAACCTAACCCAAACATTACCAAAAAGGACAGTGAAGGGGCAGGGTGGTATTAGATGTGAGAGAGCACTCCTGCTTCTGTGAACAGTATTCCTTTAATTTTTTTTAATACTGATGGAAAACAGCCAGAAATTTATAGTAGTATGCAGCAAGTAAGGAAGGGAGACTGAATTTACTAGTATTTCAAGAAAATAATAACCTGCAGAAACTTCAGTGAGTCATTTGTACYAGATGTTAAGAGATTGTTGTGGCATGCAAAACACATAAACTTGCCTCAGTATGTTGCTGTAGTGCACACATTACTTGAAATGATTTATCCTGAACATGATTTAATTAAGAAGTAGTGAAGAAGAACTTGCGTTAGAGTTACATCAGACCAACAGTGTGTCTATAGAAGGAAAAAAAAAAGTTGTTTTTACTTTTGCATTTTGAAAAGACACACTGGCTTTTCATAAAGTCTGAAGTAAAATGGAAAGGATAAAATGGATGGGAGTGTACAAAATTCACAGCCAGATGAGCACTTAAGGTCTAGCCAAGGGAGGAAAAGGCAGGCTGGATAATCTGTGGGTAGAGCAGGTCTATGCAGCAGTATTTGGGAGCAGGAGCTGGCCCTCAGCCACAAGCTGCAAAATGCTGCTTGCAAGGATGGGACAAGACTGCACAGGAAGAAAGGCAGCTTAACGTGCTGGGACTTATGGTGCTGAATTAACCCAGGGTGCACTTGTTTAATGCAAATTAACCATGAGGTTACTGCTTTCAGCAGCTATTAGCATAGATCATATCTTTATTCAGTGGCAAGAAACAGCAAGGGACATGGGATCAGGGGTAAAATGTGCTGGTAATTTGCATGCCTGCCTGGGAGTTAGTCATGGCAGGTTATCTCTGGGCAAACCACAGTTGTATGTGCCTCACAGGATAATATGTTCTTACCTTAGCTCAATGAAACACCAAGGATTTGTTCCCAGATAATGCTCAAATACCTGAAAAAAGGTGTCAAAATAAAGCTGAAGTCACTCTATGAATGATTTTTTACCACACAGGAAATCCCAAGGTTGGCATGCTTTGCTGTAGCAGACAAATTCCTTYRGCAAGATAGATCCATCTTAAAAAARTAYCCCTCAGCCRTCAYCAGCCAGAAGTGCTCACATGTGCTCTGCCTGGGACATGAACACAAATACAATCAAAACCCACCCCACATTCCCTGCCCCTGCTCAAACAAGCTTGTTTCATTTCCTGCTAGCATTTCTGATGGCCCATGCTGTGCATCCCTGGCACTTCTATTCCTTTCAAATCATGACCGCTGGCTCCTCCTGCAGTCACTTTGCTGTTTGTCTGCCTCTCTGCCCCCCTGGCTTTCCAGCATGGTTTGGATCATTGTGCTTTTAATGGTGGGGGATGTTCTGGGATGATGTGCAACTTCTTGTCCTCTCAGGGGACAAGCATTTAATGACACGGTGACTGCAGTCCTCTGCTGTAGAGCTCTTATCCTCGGTGACATGATGTGCAAAGGGCTGTCTTAAACCTCTGTCATGGCATTTCCTAACGACATGTGTTTCMCTTGCTACACTAGGCCCACTGCCAGCAGGGCAATGAAGGCATAAAATGTAGCAGTTTCTTTTTCATTTCCTTAAATGCAAAATTACTTTGTAGCTGGAAGCAAAAAGCTTCATTTAGCAAGCCAAGCTATTACAGTGGAAGATTATAAAAATCCGTGCTGGAAGGAGATCGGGAAAGAACAGTATAAACAATAATACAGGAACATGATCAGTTTTGAATGCTGTCACTGCCTCAAAATCCATGGTACAGAATGACAAAGGAGGAAGTCATCACAGGGCAAGTCAGACAGCCTTTGGGAAGGGCGAGGAGGTCTTGTCAGGGAGCTGACATTGAGCCTGTGCATGTTGGTGGTTGAGAGGGAGGAGMCCTGCAAAAATATTCCTTGCTTTGCTGTTTGTTTTCATTCCTTCCTCATCAAGATCATGGAGAAATTTCTACCCTTTCAAGGGAGCTATTAGCTCCACTAGTCCATTTCCTCCTCCACATCCTGCAAAGCCCAAGGTCTCCAGGGATAACCAAGCCAATGTTTTCAAGAAAGCAAAGAAGTGAAATGGAYATAAACTCAGAGTAACCTCAGTCAAAGTATGGGAGAGTACAAGTGTGACCATGAGCTGCTGAAACCCACACATGGACTCCAGGCCAGCACTGCTCTTCTAAGATGTCATAGATTTCAGAAAACAGCATGAACAATGAGTTTACCCCTTGCAAAGCTGGAAGGTAGGGCTGATCGCTTGCCAAGGGGCTTCTTCTGGGGCAGCTGACAGGTAAATTGTAAATTCACAAATTCCAAGCACATTGGGGATGTGGGAGACAGAAAGGGAAGGATGCCGAGAGGAGAACCACAAACCAACATGCTGAGAGCTGATACAGCTGGGTGAATGTCAGGTCTGTAGAAATGACAGGTTTTAAATGCCAGATTTTTGTATCAGGTTGAAACACATTTAAGGATGCCACTGAGACATTCRGTGTTGCAAAAAGGTCCCGACTTAGCCTTTAAGACGATATGAATGGGCMTGATTAATCTCTCAGTTACACACTTGCAGCTCAGAACAATCTCACCGAATTCAGGCCATTAGTCATCTTCAAGTTGGAAGCTGCATGCACTATATTTATAAAATGTATTGTTAACCTGGGCCCTGGGGTTTCTCTCTTTTCCAACTACACATACTTACACAAAGACCTCAAATAAAAAAAAAAAAAAAAAA